>NC_058493.1:21133361-21441316 GCF_020382885.2 Scatophagus argus
GCTGAGAGATGTGACAAAATAATTTACAGCTGTTCAGAACTAAACATTCATGCATGACGATAAAACTAAAGTAGTTCAATTAAGGTAGACGGAATGAAGTGTCATAGATGACATTTCCAGGATTTTTTTTTTTTTTCTTACTGATTTGTGGGAATGACCAAATGTATTCACTTACAGGTACCTCAAATAGTTTATGACCATGCCCAAAAAAATAAAAACTGAAAAATAAACAATGAACATGCCCAAAAAGTCAGAATGTTTAAACAAAGGTAGTGCAGGCAGATTTTTGTTCTTCATTTTCTTCTTCTTCAAGTTACAGTCCAATGCTAATATGTCTTGTTTTGAAACAATTTTATTTTAGTTTTGAGAAATTGTTGAAACTGAAATTAATTTAATTACAAAATGACGTTTGTGAGAGCTCTGTAGCTACTGGTGAATAAAATCAATACCGCATTTCATAAATTAAAGCCATTGTTATATTTTGTAATTATGCTGTGATGACGGTTTAAGGATGCAGGTTCACATTCATATTTAGATGCCTTTGATAAAGGATCTCATTTAATCTGCCGGCCTTTTATTATGACCAGGAACAGATTCATACACCAAACAGCTCTCTTTTGCATGTTGACTCTTCAGCTGTGCTGTTTCCATTGTAATTTGGATGTATAAACAATAGTATGTGTTTGTCAAAAACAAATATTACTACAAATATTTACTATTGGTTTTGTCTGCCTTTTGTGCAGGATGAATAGCTTCCATTGTTTATCATTACAATGTGAATGGCCCCTGTAAGTCCGCTAATGGCCACTCAGCTGATGGCAGCAGACAATAAGGTGTGCTCATGACGCCTGTAAATTCTGCCTTGTTCTGTCATCAGCTAACAAGCACAGCAAATCACTAGATTGGCAGCTCTCAGTCCTCCCTTAGCCTCCACTGCACTCCCACTTCTTTTTATTGCTCCACCATGATTAATGTCCCACCACCATCAACAACAAACACAAGTTGCATATCTAATGTAAAAACACTCAATGATCCTTCTCAGGTGGGTTTGAGGGTCAGACGGAGTTTAAGACCTCCCATCACCACAAATCCTCTCTGTGTCCTTCTGAGGCTGCTCACAGTGGAGAAGAAATAAATTACAGGCTGGGCAGAACCATGGGATCCTTTTAAACTTGGAATTCCAGACTTTGTATCACTATTATTTTGTAGCCTTGTTCAGTTTTTCACAGCCACAAAACCCTATGCCTCAGTTTGACTATCACAATTACCATACTTACCTCAAAGCGAAGGTGAAACGAATGTGACCTGACCAATCAAACTTCTCAGATAGCATGAAACCTAAATCACTCAAGTGAAACACACAAGGAAACTGCTCTTTATTTTTTCTTAAAACTTCACCAGCACACAAATACTGCTGCAATTTTCACAGATGCTTGCATTAGTATTCTGTAGGGATGAATCTCAGTGACATGTAATACATCATAGTCACCAGGAGGCACTTCCACTGCAGAGTTGACGTGCAAATATGGGCAGAGCATGTTTCAGTGCTTTGCACTATACTCTTTAGCCTAAAAATGTCCTCTGAAGTGTCAGGATAGACACATGTGCACATGCATGTATGTAGCGCAACCACAGTGCATTAAAACGCACTCACATGGTGGAACGGTAAATGCATTCCACACACCACCAACCCCCACCTGCCAACACTCTCGCACATACCAACACGTTGCACATCAGGGTCATAGAGTCTTCGCATCATGGGATATTTGTAAAATGTGATATGAAAGGGGGTTGAGGGAGTGTGGCAGTGTTTCTCTCTCTCTCTCTCTCTCTCTCTCTGTGTATATGTGCTTGTTTAGGGACAGGAGTATTCTCACCTCAAACAGTGAGCTAGGCAGGAAGGCTGAATGCCCTTGACTAACCTTGTAGGTTTTACTGTGCTTTTATGAGAGGGTATAAATCACTGTGATTTCTTTTTTTCTTTTCTTTCTTTTTTTTTTTTTTTTAATGCTGCTGTTTTACAATGTGCATCCAGATTGACAAGGCAAATGTGCACTCCTATAACAAAGCCTATTACAAATACTGTATAGAACACACTGGGCACTGAAATTCAATACAACTCAAAGTAATGATAGGATGTCTGTCTTGTCCTGTGTCAGTCAGAATGGGGAAACAATGAGAAATATTTTCAGTGGACACATTAAAATAAATTACTCTTGTGGGGAGCATAAACATAGTGCGCTGCTGTTGTACTTGCAAGTGAATAGAAAATACATGTATTATCATATTGATTGCTTTTCACCTCAATGAGGAAATTTCCATCTTTATTTCCTAAAATGTGGACATACAAACAGATTGGGAAGAAGAGCAGTGTAATGGCATCCACTGTGAGAGACTCTTCATCTCAGAAACCATGAAAGAGCATCTCCACACTACCGCGCTCTAAAACGTAAACAGCTCAGGCCCAAACCTCTCCACTCAACAACACATTTGCTCACTATGGCTCCAGCTCATATATTCATGTATTCATGTGTTTATCAGAACTTGGCGGCTTACGTTGCCATTTTCTGCTTATAATGGTAAGTGAATGCACTTCCATAATGGTGAGTGAATGCACTTCCAAAGTGCGATAGAAATAATCATGAATCCTGTGAAAACCCAGACACACTTTTGTATTTTATTTTTTTTTGGGGGGGGGGTGATAGAGACGAGGCAGAGGATGTGGTGAGAGTTGTAGAGTGAAAGGCCAAATTCAGCCTGTTTTCCATACCTGCCTTGGAAATTTTTGGAATTTTACAACCAAACGCAACTGTAGGTTTAATTAACATCCCCAGTGGTTTGTTGATTTAGTTTTTTTTCTTTTCAGTGAGGTGTAGGTACACTGCAGCACTCTATTCTAGCTGTACAGCAGTGTCCAATTGTAAAAAGTTTGTTGGGAGGGAGGAAGGGAGAAGGATGAATTTGGTTTTAAGCTAACCACAGGTAGGAAGTAATTCATTTATTTAATACGGCACACATTTATCCTCTTCATTAATCTTATCATTGTCAGCTGCACATAAAGTCACATACTTACAGTTCATAAGTAGGTGCGTGGTTGATGTTTTCTGTTGGTTCAAGATATTTTTCAAAGTGTGTTATGTGTTATGTGTTTATAGTACTAACTATCTATACCTGATGCTGCAGGGCTCTCTACCTTCCTGCCTCAAAAATTTCCATCTTCAACACTAGTGGGCAGTCACATTCCACATAGGCTCAGTGTGTGCCATACCTGGATACCATCGTGCTGCACAACACACCCATACACATGTAGCCTTAAGCCCTCTTCTTCTTTTTTTGTCTTCCTCCCACTGTGTCTTTTGTGTCTTTTCCTCAGCTCTTTACCAACTCAGCTGCATTGTACAGTAGTAGAGCAGCTGCAGCCACTTCTCTGCCAAGCAGAGCAATCAACAAACTGGTGAAGGAAAATGTCATCTTGGTGACGACTGAGAAAATGGCTTTTTAATTGATGTTTTGATTTTGGGTAGTATATCGCTCTTGAGAAAAATGATAGAGCCGAGTAGCATTTAAATAAGGGGGTTACAGCCACTGAAAGACCATTCAAAGTCATGGTGCAGCTTATTGGATATTAATTAGGAGACAAGGGAGGAGGGGGATGCAGACAAATGCCCAGCCCAAATGTGAGAAGAGAGAGAGAGGAAAAATAAGAGCAAGGATTTAAAGGTGTTAATGTAATTTTGAATTTGAGTAGGGTGTGTGTGTGTGTGTGTGTGTGTGCACCAAGACATTTAGCATGTTTTGTTGTTTTTCAGTAGGTATTCATAGCAGTTGTCTGCAGTTAGTACTGCCATTTTAAATTCAGCTTTTCATCCTGTAATACTGCGACTACAGAGCCTCATGTCAGGAGGAACTACTGGTGTGAAAATCTGTTGAGGAATTGCTAAACCAAGGACATGGATTAATAAACCAAATATGCAAATTAATAAACTTTAGCAATCTGTGCAAACAGATTGCAAAACTGAGAATGTATTTTTGGTACATTTTTAAAGTTTCCCTACATTCAAAAATGTGTTTTTCTTTTTGTTCCTAAAGTTGAACGTTTAAGCTTCTGTGTGTAGAGTGATGTATGCGGAGAATTTGGCGCTATAAGGCTGCTCTCTCATTCATAGCTGCAAGTGTGATTTTTCAGTATTCATTTTAAATCTGTTTTTAAAGACAGGCCTTACAAGCATGGTTTTGTGAAATCACACATAGCTTGGAAGCCAATCCTGGGCCAATATTCAGCATACACAAGTACGATGTTGAAATTTGAAGCCTGTAGTGGACACACACTGAGACTGGACTTTATGGTGGAGCATGAGATGATGAACACAGAAGATGAGAAGGAATATGTTTATGGTTATTACACTTTCTGCAAAGACCATGTCAGACTCAAGTCAGAGAATTTTTGTGTACCTTAATACATGTTTTCAGGAGATCTTTAAGCAAGACATCTGTTACCTGTCATTCAGAATAAAAGTAAAGTGATGCACATGAAAGTTAAGACTAAGACTGCGAAATAAATCTTTCTAAATCTAAAATATATCACTAAAAATATTTAACTAATCCTTTAATGGGTCTTTGCTTTCATGCACATCACTTCCTTGCTGAGAGTTAAATTAGAAGATCAATACTCATGTCTTTGAGTTAACTTTGGAGCTACTGCGGGGTAATTTAGCCTGAAAGAGCACCAATAGTGGAAACAAGAGCAAACAGCCAACCTTACTCTGATCAGTGTTTCAAAATACACCTACATACACCTACACATCCAAGACCAAGATGCAAAAACTCCAAGTTATGGCTTAACAGGGATTTACAGGCTGTAACAATTTATTGGCAACCACCAGCCAGGTGCACCAACTTCCTGGCAACCTCACAGTAACAACAGGTTGTGAGTTTACTTACAAAAGCCTGGCGGCATCTGACCAGTGTGTAGCCCTTGTTGGATATTTGACAAGAGTTTCACATGAAAACGCTATACTCTTAAGGCGACTCTGAGATGGGAAGCTGTTCTGCAATGTTTACATTACATATGCTGAGCCTTTTTGCCTTTAACATCCAAACAAATGTCTCTTAGTGTGCCAAAACGGTGAAATAAATTGTTTTAATCTTTGCAATGGCTGAATTATGTTGTGCACTGTTAGGTCTGAAAGTATTAAAAAAACATCTAGTTTTTTCCTGAAAAATTAGATCAAAAAAAAAAAAAAAATGGGAGTCATTATAATAGAACAAAAACCAAGCCAAATCGACCAAAGCACTAAGTGCCCGGCATAATACATTATTTGAAGTTATTATTTGATTTTGGAACTTGAGAGAAAGATGATTTTTGGAGATAAATGCTGTTTTGTTACAGATTCCACATATAAAGCTTTAGATATGCATGTTATTTGATTATTTATTTAATTTTTCCTGTTCACTTTGATTCGTCTTTTTGTATCAACGTCATTTAAAGAACATGGTTTGTCACATATGTTCTGTGATAGAAGGTTGGAGGGTGCGGAACCAATTTATGGATGGATTCCAAGTTTTGACTTGACCTTTTCCTTCTTACTTTCATCTTTGCCTTGCATCTCTTCACAGGGTTAGATTCTACATGCACCATGTATGAGGTTGATTTATTTATCATGGACACTGGTTTACACGTGATCAGACTGAATTCTTACCCTGTCTTGCTCCACAATATCAACCTACATCTTTATTCATCCAGGTTAGACCTCATCAGCTTTAAGTGAAATTTTCAGTTTTAGGTAATGGGTTATCAAATATGTCTGTACAGACAGTATTTTAAAACAACAATTTTTTTGTATCTGTATTGAGTTTAGTTTATCTCTTAGGTACCTACATGTGCTCCTCTTTCTATTTGACAAGGGATTTAGTTAAGCACCAATGTCATTAAAGGTTTTGAAAAGAGTAATGGCTGCAGACAATAGGATAACGATAACTCTGATTGTCCATAGTGCATGTGCATCGATGCAACAAGTGCAACGATGCATGTGACCATAAAAAAAATACCAACAACTTCTGACTACTTGCCCTAAAATCAAAATAATATATATAGACCCTGCTAACCTGCAGTGGCCGCTTTCTATGTGTGTTTCCTTTGTTACCTTGAGGGAGGGGTACTGCTTTCTGGTCTGTGAGGCAATGATAAATCACTAGTCAGGTAAAGATGAAAGCCTGTGGGCCTAACTGCTTCAAAGTGTGGCCTTCGTGAGTTGCCAGCTTATCTTGAAAGGACCGGAACAGTTCTGCAATACCAGTCCCAAGTTATTCTGATTGAATTTTAGTTCTGCTTCAACCCGAAGGAATTTTGTGGTGTGTTTCTGTCTCGAATAACTAACATCCATTTCTCTTAAAATCATCTGAAAAGTCTTTCTGATTGCCAAATAAGATAATGATCACAATGATACAGACACCTGCAAATCTAGAAAGAGGTATGCTCAAACAACCTTCTCTTCTCATCTTTATCACTTAACATTTGTTATCATAAAATAATGCCAGAAATCTATCAACCCTGAAGAGCAACATACGCCTCAAGTCATGTGTTACGGTATAATATCCACTGTAACTTGAACAAACAAAGGACAGGGTTAGAGAAACACATCACGACCCTCCTATACAGCGCAATGGCTGCCAAACAAGAGGCAATTGGAAAAGCTTCCAATATTGTTTGTGAAGAGTTTCCAGTCGTGTTGTGTGACAAAACTAGAAATGTTCCTATCCACAACCAGACCTCAAGCATCATAACAACATTAAACTGAGAGAAATGTAAAGACTGGTTAAGGTTCAACATATCAGATGTTAAGTTTGAACATATACCCCAGTTTGCAGCAATGTACAGCAATTATTCTGGCATATGGGTTGCTGCTGCATTTTCCTATAAGATGTGAACCCTTTGAGTCTATCCAAGCTAACTCCAGACGAGAGGCGAGAATTGCGGGAGGAAGCTGGTGTACCCGGAGAAAACCCATGCAGGCACAGGGAGAACACAGAAGGGCCCAGACCGGGATTCAAACCTGGAACCCTCTTCGTATGAGGCAGCAGTGCTAACCACTGCACCACTGTGCAGGTTTTCATATCTCTATGCAAAATCATTAATAGAATTGTACCTCGGTGTTGCTGAAAAATGTAATCTCAAGAGTAACTAGTGACTAAGGCTGTGAGACAAATATAGTACAATCAAAACTATCAAGTTGCATAAAATCAAAAATATTCAAATAAAGAACAAATACCTCAAATTTGTACTTGAGTAAATGTACTGAGATCTTATTCACTGCTACAGTTAAAGGCAGTTACGTGGCAGGCATGTTTAAGTCATTAAACAGACCACAACCAAACAAAATGGTGGCGTTAACACTGTTTAGGAAAAATCAGATTAGTCCTTTAAATGTAAAACTGATTAGCATACCTGATTAGTTATTATTGATGTCTCACTCTCACTCAGGATTTCTGCCATACAAGTGATGCACAGATTGTCTGCCTTTGTCTAGAGAAAGAGAGAAAAAAAAACACTAATCTGACCTGCAGTCACATTAATTGAACATTGAATTTAAAGCTTAAATGTTACTGAAATGTATTAAAGTAGAAAATACAACAAACTTAATGCAAGATTAATTTTCTCTTCAGCAGATCATTATCGTCATCATGTCTTGCTAATTTACTGAGTACTTGTTGTTTAAATATTATGAATGTTATTCATAATGTTTCAGCACAGCCACGATTACAGTTCACTCCACGACTCTCACATCTATAGCTTCCTTAAGGTCTTTACATAAATCTCTGTCCAAGATATCTGTCCTCAGTCCTCTCCACCTGACAGCGTAACATCTCCCACTGTAGGCTACAAAATTTAATTTCTCTGAAATATTTCCATGTCATGTCCTCCTCTCCGCCTCTCAAGTTAAACGCTGTGCTTTGAACATGTTTTTTTTTTCCCGTCTAACTTCATGTCAGAAAACTCTCTCTTTACTTCTGTTACTGCATTGTGCAATAGCTTGCACCTGTATTATTACCATGGGTCAATTGTTCCAAGTTCCCTAATACAAGGAGTACTGACCTTGTCAAACTGGTTATCATTTTGCCTGTTGATTTTTTTGCACTATGACTCTGTGGTGTCAGTTCTTTTTACTTTATGTATATGCTATTTTTCGTGAATGAAACTTACTCTCAAACAGAGCAGAACAAGTTTTAATGCTTTAATGATCAGCTCTCACAACTCCTCCTGAACAGGAGGCATTCATCTGACAGAGACAAGTGATTCATGACATTTGAGCAATGAGAAGAGTTTGTTGAATGTGCCTCAGAAGGCTTGGATAAACGAGTTTTGAAACAAAAATACAAAAAAAAAATATATATAAAAAAACTGTTCTTGCTTGTACTTGCCCATTGTGTGTAGGTTTCCTACTAATCACCTGGCAGGTATAATGTATAACTACATGACTGTAGAGTTATAACTGTACCATACTATTGTTTAGAAATGAAAAGAGAATGGATCCACATCCACCTATAGGGCGGTTGGGATTGAGGGTGCAAAAGACTATCTAACTGGCCAAGTTTAAAAGAGAGAAATATGAATTCTCACAACACCTGTTAGATTAAAAAGTGTGAGAAGGCAAAGAGAAAGAAACATTCTGCGCAATCATCAGCCAAGTACCTTCTCACTGAGTTTACATTTTGTTAAGCCATGCACCCATGAAATGAAATTTTAGGCTTTCCTTTCCTGGAGTAAAGATTTTACTGTTCTGTGTGCGAGGCTGCTTTAGAGAAGATAGATGGAAATTTTCCACTTTATCCCTGTCATGAACAGAAATAGAGCAATATTGAAAACGCTTAAAAACCCATTGTTCACCCTGGTTTTATGGAAATACTTTCTAAAGTTTTGTGCGTAATGAATTCAGTGGCTGTCTAAGGTTCCTCCTCTCTTCGTAAGAATGGACGTGGTTTCATGGAAGTAAGGATCAAATACAGATCAAGAGGCAGAGAGCGAGAAGTACAAACATGAACCACTTGAGGCACTTAAGACTGGCAGTTTAGGCCAAAGTCATGAGTGACTGACCAAAAAGTTTTTAGAACTAATGGCTGTTCCAAACTTTGATGTGGACCAAGAAATATACCTCTTGGATTTCATTGTGATTTTTCCAGATTGGAATAATCAACACATCTGTGATTTTATTTGGTGACTGTTGCTTATCCCATCTAAAGTGACTAGTGATGCCAGGTTTTACCAGACTGAACTCCCTGGCTGTTTCTGGCTGATTTATGTCTCTGTCTAATTGATATTAAAACCCAAATTCAGCAAGGGACTTAAATATTAATTTATGGCTACATATGTTATATTGCAAACTGTTGACTCAGTGCTGTGTAATGATGCCCACACAAAAAAAATGACTATGATGGGATTTAATAAATGATTGATTTATATATTGATCAATACTGGTAATGCTTATAAAGGAAAAAGTCCATTGTAGCAAAAATGTGACTGTAGAAAATTCTAAAAAGTTACAGTCAATAACAGCCAGCTTATATGTCTTATAACCTGGACTTTTTACATTAGCACAAGAAAGTGACATAATCATTCTGGCTTAAAACCACAAATCATTTGATGGTGATAAATGCAGGACCTGGATCATCACCAGGTTGAAATCAGACAAACGTGATCCATTGAAATTAAAGGTGAAGCTGAGTGAGTGGCTGTGGCCATGAATTGGGGTTCTGGTAGCAAAGCATCGCAGGCTTTTAAAGACAGGGAAAGGCCACTGAATTTTCTTACAAGCACTGAGGATGTGTTTAAACCAGTCCCATTATAGTGACCTTTATGTTAAAGAACTTGTCAGTGTCAGTATAATATGAAAGTGATACGAGTTCCCATTTAGTCAGTAGGTTTCCACTATTTTTAGAGGGTAGAAATTCTCTCTTGTTGGGTGATTTTCCACTATTTTTTTGTTTATAAAAGGAAGGTTTACTTAAGTGTATAACAAAATTACCAATTCCAACATTCATCCCCAAATGCTAAAGGGAATGCATTGGATAAAGAGGTATTTGAGAATGTGAGAGATTCCAAGGGTGTATTTTTCTTTTAATTAAGACATTTAAAACAGGCCTCCTATCAAAAGGTTGAATGCTCTGTCTTCTCTTCTTTGTTTCTGAATTGCCTGGCAGACCATGAATGACCCAGGTAGTAAATGAGCTTTTAATGAACAGATTGGACATTTTTGTCATTGAACTTATACCTTATTCATTTGTCACTTTTTTCCTGTCACTGAATTATAATTACCTTAATGTACAGTATTTTTGGCTTAAATGTGATATCTTTCCTTTTACCTTTGGGCAAACCCTAGGTGTTTTCTTTTTTTCTTAAATCCTTTTGATCAGCTTGTGTTTTTGTTTTCCAACTTCATTTGATTCTTAACTTGATTCTGAAGCCCAGTTCAGTTCAATCAACACCTCTCTGACAAATTCTTAACACAAAAAAAGTATTTTCAAAAACCAAAAAAAGTGGTATTTATTGCACAACTATTGCATAGGATTGCATTTGCAAATGTTGACTTTTTGTGTCTGCTGACTGTAAGCTGATGCAAGATCTTTCAAATCAATAAGTCTGTGCCTGTCTGTGTGTGAGAAATCAGCGGACAACTAACAAATGTAGGTATCAATACGTCTTTTAAACACGAATCTTTTGGGTTTGGGGATAATTTCTACTATTGATTTTGACATTTGGATACTCTCACTGTTTGACTGAACTATTTACATCGTCATGTCTCTTTCTTCATCATAAGTATTTGAGTGCCACAGACAAGAGTATATATAAAATATAAAATATATAATGTATACATAATGACATGTAAAGTGCATTATTTTGTCATTATAATCACTGTTTTTTGAAATTATATCGTGTTGTAGAAACGACTGAAACAAAAGCCTTATGGGATATTAACAGAGGCTGATTTTGGCTCTTAAAGTGGGTCATCGGGTTCAAAGAGACTGACTCACACATTACTCACTGCGACTAAATATCACAGACACAACAGAAGATAAACAATAATCTGAAGTGTGCAACTCTGAAATCTTTTGAAGCATGTAGACGTGCTTTTGTGTGGTGCTGATGGTATTAACCACTGGTGATTCGGGCCACCCCGTGGACTTGCGTGAGCTATGAAAAGTTTTATCGTGATTATACAAGCTCAAAAGACAAAATCAAAACTGAGAATAAAATCTCTGTATTTGCATTATTGTCTCTGTAGGCATACAGAGCAATGTGAAGCAGACACAGAGATGAAAGAAAATGAGGCAGAATTCATACAAAGCACACAGATGACTGAAAATGTTTAATATAAATCTAACTATCGCAGACAAAACCTGAATGATCAAATACATACTGAATGTCAGGATACTTTTTTTTTCTTTTTACTGTTAAAAAACATAACATTTGTTTGTTACTAACATGTCTGATTTGAGTTTTGATGTGTTTTCGGAAATGTTACTGGTTAGACAATGATGCTGTAAGGTTCCAAATCTGAGCTAGCTGACATGGCATGTGTTTGTTTTTTATGGTGATTTGATAGGATTAGATCTATTTTAGAACACTTTTTTAACAGGATTTTACCTTTTGGGGGGAATTTACTAATGTGCAACTCACAATCTAAATGAATGGTGTTTGTTAATTGATTTGGGGCATCTCTGACAAGCTTTTTAATTGTCTGTAGGTAGTGTGGTGTTTTTGCACTTTATCCACTGTCATTAATACAATAGTGCCCCCCTCTTTCTCCATCTGGCTTTTCAACAATTGTTGAATCATCTCGTAAATCTTTTGTAGCATCAATCTCTGCCTGTGAAGGTGCCGCCAAAAAGCTATGAAGTCATCATGGACTCAGACTCCTTGAAAGGTTTCCAGCACTTTGTTGAAATCATTCCTCAAAGAGTTCAGGATGTTCTGAAGGAGAATGTGCTTGTGTGTGTGTGTGTGTGTGTGTGTGTGCTGGCTGAGGCACTGAGGGGGCACCTGGTACTCAGTATGCCTAATAAATCCTCATCTTGGAGAGGGAACAGCGGTTTCAATGTTGTGATCCAGTATTTAAAGTTTTTTTTTTTTTTTGTACAAATCAAGACAACCGGTTCCTGCAGGCATGAGATTCAAGATTGATTGATTATCCTGACTACTTTTTCAAGTTTGCAAGTTTTGCTGCAAATCAGGTAGTGGAGGTGAACCACTGTCCATTACATACTGTGTCACTGTCTCTTAGTTATCTTAACATGGCATTAAGGCAATATGTTTTTGTACAGTGCCTGTTCAGTTCAAGTAATCACACACTTGTTCGCAGAATCCATAAAAATGAGAAGGAATCTCATCAAACCCATTCAGATAAAACAGCCATAAAGAACAGGAAGCTAAGTCCTGGCTCGCATTGACTCACACTGCTAAGACGAATTTTTGATCTTTATAGCTCTAACTATTGGGTCACAATTACATTTCGTGACACCATGGCCAGACTATACTCAAGGTTAAATGATCAGCTGAAGATCAAATATTTTAGACAATTGACAGCTGTTTAGAATGAATTAGAGAATGGCAAATATAATCCTCCCCCATAGCTTTACTAAAAACTGAAATAAAACTGCTTAGGGATGCTTTCAAATACAAAATGTGGTAAATCTAATTATTGTACTGCTGTGCTTAATGGCCGTCCGGGATGATTTTCATTTTAACATTAGTGTTAATCCCTTAGTTTGCCTCACATATCCCACTAAATATAAACATGCATGAATTCATGAAACACAATTATGAGACTGGTAAAAGCAAGGCTGTTATTAAAACAAAATGTTTTCATTCAGTGAACAGATACTGTCAATGAAAAGTGCCAGTACTAGTAGTTGAAATACATTGAGTTGAAAATGGATGATGCTATCGTTTTTAGGAACACCCATTCTGAAGTACTGCCAGAGGAATGACTGGAATCATGGAAAGAGTAGCAAATTAAAATAAGTAAACAAAATATAAATGAATATGACTTTAACTAGTGCAATTGTTGCTCCTTGTAGATTTAATCTATTGTCATACTGATGTACTGTCTTTAGACTCCTAGAATCTTTCTTCTGGATCCGAATGTAAATTTGATCTTTTTCCTTGTTGGAGAGTTTTTCACCACCACACATGCACACGCAAGTGATTTAACATGAGAGAGAAGACAAACAAGTGAAACTAAATTCAAATGAGTAATGGGTGATACTGTATTTATTTAAGAAGAAAATCAGACAGAACTTGCACTTGAGGAACAATCACGTGAGGATTAAGGTCTACAGTGAGGTGTAGTGTCATGTGATTATTTATTTAGTTATGTATTAATTAATTTCTTCATTCATTTATATTCTTTAAGTCTCTTTTACTTACGTTGGACAAGCTTGCCAAAAGGCCACTCTTTAGCACATAAACTGGAACAAATTCACAGTGAACAGTTTGAACAGCCCTGGCATAGCATATTTCAAAATTAATCCCTCTAAGCCAGTTATTTGATTCCTTCTGAACTCCGAAGGTGTCCTGACATTCTTTTCCTAATCATATAAAAGTCAAACTGTCAACCTTATAAAAAAGTAAAAAAACATACACTTCCACTTGAACTTTACACAGCTAGTATGCAGACACAGATTTTGTATGATGGTGAAATAAGAAGCAAACCTATTTCATGCACCCCAAAATATATTTCAGTTTTGTTGATTTTAAAAGATTCTGTGATTTTTTCCTTTCCATCACCAAAACCATTTCAATATAGTTTAAGTGGTTTACTTGCAAATGTTGGTATTATCTGTTGTAAATAGGCTGTTTAGGGTGTCAGCTCAGATAATTAGCTTTACTCATGAGATACACTCTTTCACTTGTTAAACAGTGCTGAAGGAGGGTTATGTTAGAGCTGATTGGTCATCTTCAAACAAGTCTTTACACAGACACTAGATCTAAATAAGAGTAGCTTGTTGAAGACAGTGTTTTGTTTTGTTTTTTTATTGTCAGTGACTTATGGAAATGGCATGACTAATGTGAGTCTGAAACAGGACACTGGTGCTCCCTTATAAGTGGTTTTGTTGGAAAACAAACATTATTGTGGAAATAAATATATGTCTTTTTAGTTAAATTTCAATTGAGTTACCAGAATAACAAAAAGAGGCTGCTGGTGTCAACCTTTTAAAATGTCCGGCTGATGTGATTGATGCAGGTACTAAGACTTATATTCAAAAACACAATAAATACCATCTATTGCATGTTTTTCACTCAAACTAAAACATCCAGCATTACATCTGAGATTCTCACATCATTCTAAGCACAAGTTTTCCATCTTTCCAGCAGCAGAGCATTAGGCAAGATGCCTGAGCTTAACTAGTTTGACACTGAAAATGATTTGGACAGGTGAAGACTGATGAGGTGCATATAGCCTGTGGCAACTGTTTCAAGTTGTGTGAGTATGGAACAACCCTGCCTGTCACCGGCAATGATTCTCAGCATCAGAGAATGGCGACATCAAGATTTTTCCATCTTAATCACTCCTTCATATGTCAGCTCCACCCTGAGGGGGAAATCGGTGGTGTCATTTACCAATGCAAAGCCCACCTCCTTGGGTAATTAATATATGAAAGACCTGTTGTAAACACTTGTGATATTAAGGTGTTTGTTTTTCCTGTTTCATTTGGGGGAAAACCTATTTGCATTTATACATTCTTGACGACATTCTCTGCTCTACTTTCTCTGTGCTCTGTACGTTCACAGCATGAAGAGTGTCAGTTAAACAATATCATTTTTTATTTTTAAAGTGACTATAATCTGTGTCTGTTCCCATTGATATAGGCTCACATGACTTACTTGTGTGTGAAACGAGCAACTGATAGTGACAAACTCCATTATTAAATTTATAAGAAAGCTGAAAGACAAAATCTGTGACTCTTAGTAGGACATAAGGATTGCTTTTCAGTGTTTAGCAATTAAAATCGATTGGCCATTAATATTTTACTGAACAGACTTTTTAGAGACAACTGTGACAATGACAATGTTTTTTTTAGTGGAGAGCTAAAAAAAAAAAGTGACAAATGGATTTGACTGGATAAGACTAATATTTGACTAATAGGCCATTGGCCCAGAGGTCAGCTAAACTGATTTTAGTGAAAATGGAGCTGGGATTCCTGCCAGTAGCCATAACAGTTGTTGCATATGATTGCTGTATGTTTAAGACAGCCACCCTGTCTGTGCTCTGTGGAGTAGTGGTTAGGGCTGGAGAGAGGCAGGTCCCAGATGGACAACCAAAACCATTGCCAGATGTGGTAACAGGGAGCAGAAATCCAGTAGGGGTTGCCAGGAGGATGATCAGTGGACTGGAGAAACAGGCTGGACTTCCCAGGGGGTCTGCGTGGACACTAGTAACTGGCAGGGTAGAACTACTCAGTCAGTGGGAACAGCGATAGGACAGCTTGGGAAGGCAGGCAGGGGACAGCAGATACTGCTCAGGAGTTTGGCCCAGATGCTGGAGAGATGGGCAGACTTGGGCACACTTAGGATGATGACTTGGGGAACATGGACAGGACAACAAAAGACAATGAATCCAACCACACAATCTACCCAAAATCCAGGGGCGGGCTGAGAACAGGAGCATTAGAGTCTGAGGGACTGAATGCTGTAAGCCTGGAGAGTGAAGTACCATACAGGGCTCAAGCTGAGAATGAGGATAAATTGATATGGGCCAAGTTCTGAGGGGAACAGACTTGAGCAGAGGCTTACAAAAGTAAAGCTTGGGAACAGACAGAAGCTTGCTCTGACAGTGAGACAAATAAAAGCTCAGGAACAGACATGGACTGAGTTACAGCCTTTGGCTGAGGGACAGCAAAAACAGGCTCAGACCATGATACAGGTTCCAGGCCAGGTAGTGAAATGGGAACTGGCACACATAGCGAGAAAGGAACTGACTTGGGCTGAAGCAGGAAAAGATAGGAAAGAGAGGCAGAATGACTGTGAGGTAAAAAAGGATCAATAGTCAGTTTCTTCTGTACTCATCAGTAGCACCAAATCTTAGTTTGATGACATGAACAAAATGATGATTCCATCATTATGGAAGGAAAAGAATCCAAGGACATTATATTTATTCAGGAGTTGCCTTGGCATAATGTCAAACAGAAAGTGATTGACTTGGTTTGGTTTCCACATCCTAAATTACTCATAAATTATAAAACATGGCACTTAAGTGGAGAAATCAGAAAGAACTGAATCTGCACAAAAGTGCTTAATTTCCATATGCTATATGCCACATTTTATTTTAAATACCGAAAATAATACTATGGCATTAATTCAGTTACGAGTAGGCATCTTTCACTGCTGAGAAACATTCCCTGGCCTATACAAGATTCACACCCACAATAATAATTGATGGTGATTGAATGATTCTGAGTTGCACAGTTCAAAATTCTGCACAGGGGTTGTATCAGCCCCTCAAAAATGGATCCACACCTCTCAGATCAATATTGGCATGGCGTGTGCAGAAATTTATACTACTCTGTTGTTTTACCCCACAGCTAAGGGCTTTAGGGCATAGGTGACTGACACACTCTTTCGCACAGTGAACATAAATGTTGCTTGTCTCTATTTCGTGCCTGTTGGGAAGAGGGGCACACCAATACAGAGATCACAAACGATAGGTGTTTTGGCCTTTCTGGCTAAATGTACTGGCTGCGAATGACTGATACTTAAAATATATATATATATATATATATCACAGCTTATCACTGTTCCTGATGCTCTTATATTAAGACATAATGTAGCTGACTCAGCAGTCAGTTCAGTGTACCTGTATGGACATTTGGCAGTTGTTACTAATCAACTGCAACATCATATCACGCTATGCTGTTATTTGAACACTGGGATCTATAACAAGAAATCCTAAAGGACTCAATACATACTTCATAATAAATCAGAATTGTTAAGTTTGCTCTTAATGCAAACCCCTTCTGGTCTGAGTACTATATGATACATATACCTGTTAGAATGAAAAGTATGTCCATCCAGAAGTTCTTCTTACAGGGAAAACAGACTCTTTATTTTTCTTCTCAATCTCACATCATTAAAATGCTCCCAATATCATTTTGTGGCAAAATACAGGCTGTCAGGCATGAAAATGTCATGAAGAACTGCAATAATTATATTCAAATTGCAGAAATAATGATGACAGACAGCGTGGCACAGTGGTGCAGTGGTTAGCACTGTCACCTCATAGCAAGAGGGTTCCAGGTTCGAATCCCAATCTGGACCCTTCAATGTGGAGTTTGCATGTTCTCCCTGTGCCTGTGTGGGTTTTCTCCGGATTCCTCCGGCTTCCTCCCACAATCCCAAAAACATGCATGTTAGGTTCATTGGCTACTCTACATTGCCCCTAGGTGAGAGTGTGTGGTTGTTTGTCTTTGTGTGTCAGCCCTGCGATTGGCTGGCATCCACTTCAGGGTGTGCCCCGCCTCTCGCCCATAGTCAGCTGGGATAGGCTCCCCCCTCCCTGCGACCCTCACAGATAAGCAGTATAAAAAATGGATGGATTGATGATGACAGACAGATAATAATTTCAGAAACAAAAATATGTAATTGTAAACATAATGAGCGTTTCTTCTCTATCGTTACAGATACAGATGACCTTTATTCTTAACCTGTTTATGACACATGAGAATGTGTCTTAAAATGTCACTCAATCAAGAGAGCATAAAACATAAATATAATCTGAGCAAAAAACTTGCAATAAATATGTGGAGAACATTTGTACAACACAACAAATTGCTTAGGTCTGCAAAGAATACCTAAATGTAAACCAAGAATGTAAAAATATCACGGCCAAACTCTTTCAGGATGACGGTGTCAGCTGTTGACATCTGTAAAGACTGACAATACAGATGGGGCAGCCAAACAAACAAGTCACCAAGTAACCATCCACCTTGGCCCTCATGCACTGTAAACTCTTTAACAACATTAGAAACCAAATAAAAGCATATCCAAATCCAGCTTTGAGGTTATAGTACAGACTTTCAGCTTGAAGGGTATTTGAGGGAGTTTACATCCTTATTAGATGAGCAAAGTGTTGGACTTGTAGCCCTTTTCATTCTTCAGAATTAGTTTTACTTGATTAGTCAGGCATGGATGTTAAGCAAATTATAAATAAAGCTGAAAGTTGACACTTTAATTATCATTCAAATACAATTTGTTAGAGTACGGAGTCAAAACAAAACTGCCCTAATGCTTAATCAACTGCTCTGTAGTTCTGCTATCTGTTGTTCGCCATTGTCACCTCCATCTGTTCAGTCACAGTATTTCTCACAGCATTATGGAACCTATTTCCAGACAGTATTTCCAGTGATATTAATGCATTCTCTCTGTGCAAACGAGCCTTGCAGTTTGGCAAGATGGCCTGGTTGTGTGAGTGAACATAGCCCTGATTGACATCTGTAATAGCGCCTTTCTTCGTGAGTTTGGCTGCAGTATACACCCCTATTTGTGACAGATTATGTTACTAAACTGATTAATGTGCCATCCCCTCCATGGGGTGTTGAATCATGTGGCTCACCCTCATGACCTCTGCTCTATATGAGACTTAGCCAGACCCGCTTCTGACCCTGAATCTCTTTTTTTGGCGCGCATTATAGGCAAAACATCCGCAATCCTCCCAGTACATCCACTGGACTTTAAATGAACCCCCTACAGCACCTGTTGGTCTCCTGAAATAGAGTTCAATATTTTCAACACCCTTCTTAATCGTACCTCCAAGATATTGTGAAAAACAGAAAAACAAAATCACTTCTATGTATGTAAAATGCAATACCAGAACAGTATTACTAATTAACACAATCTTTTAAATCTGATAACACAAATTATGATCCTAATAGCTAACCAGCAGAGCTGTCTTTTGTAATTGTTTTTGATAAGATGATACTTTGGTTCCTTGGTAATCTGATATAAAAATTGACAATTAATGGCAAATTGTCAGAGCTCTAACATTTTCCTTTTCTTGAATTGTTTTTTACATCATGCTGTTACACAACTAATCTAAGCACACAAGTGTTTTTTTAAAAGGAATTTCAATACATTTAATACATAAATATCAAAACTACAGTCTGTCAGTCAACTTTAATGCGTTGCTGTCTTGTGTTCTGTAATTTCCAATTACACCACAGGCCAGTTTAATTGCATGAAATGGCTGTTTAATTATTATAACTTTTTAAAAATCATATTAGATATTATCTTAGATTGTCAGCAATAAAACTGACTACATTTTTATTGCTGTTTAGTTGAGATGGTAATACTATTGGCATAATGACATCCATTCAGTAGTGCCTAATGTTTCGATTCACACTATTACCCTCGTCTCTTTGAAATGTAGTTCTTAAATTAATATTACATTTTCATGTTAGTCATACACCAACATTTTCAAGGCTTCATTAGTTTGTTGTACTAATTTGACATAAAGACGAACACCAGTGACTGACCAGATTGACAAGTTTTTCCACACACTGTAGGACTGAACAAGACACAAACTCTCACAACGCAAAGTCAAACCAGACTCCTTGAGTCCCCTTCAATATAACAAAAACTGGGAAGAAAAATAACCAAAGAGATGGTGATGTGTTAAATGGGTTCAAATGTGTGTCACAGTTAACCATTACAAGGTCACTGATACATTTAAATGCTCCAGAGGAGAGAGAGAGGATTGATTGAACAGATTCAGCGTCCCGCTCTACTCATTAGACTCATTTCTCAGCTGCCTGGGGTTAATTACCACACACACACCTCATGCTGTTGTTCCACTTACATCATAATTACTGTGGCGAAGATCGAGAACAATCTAAAGCTCATGATATGAGGCCTTCCGCCACCAACCATCCGAACATGCACACACATTCGGCTATATACACACATATATACATGTACACATACCACACACACATGCTCACATTACAACAACATCCCCATCAATATTTTCTGCCTGAACCTCCCAGTATATTCCCAGATCCCCCTCCCTCCCCAGGTGCCAGCTGTTTTTGGGATTGATTTCATTTATTTAATGATGGCTGTGCTAATGACCCTTCGCACATGGCTGATGGTGTCACAGACACCACAACATCTCAGCAATGAGGATTGGATGGGGGCCTGGAGAGTGAGTGGTGGGTGATATTGAAGAGGGCAGAATGAAACAGAGGGTACACAGCAGAGGGATGAGGGAAGCTGGAGACACCATGTACGCAGGCGGTCTTTGTCTTTCTCAAACAAATAAGGACACTGGATGCAGAAATTAATAACCACTCCATGGGCTAATTTTTACACTGTCGCACAGATGAAAAAGACCTATCCACCTCTCATCAGAGACTGGTGGCTGGTTTGCATGACTCTAGTGGATATTTGTTTTCTGAAGCACTAGTGTGGCAGCTTTGGAGTGAGCCCTGGGTATACAAATGGAATTTTTTGCAATTACCATTGTCTTGGGGACAAAAAAGACATCTCATTTTTAAAAGGTGTCAGAAGCAAAAGGAAAAGACCTTCAGGTTATTATGAACAATCTTAAGAAAATAATGTGCACAAAGCAGCTATTATGAACCAGTTTTGAGACTGAATTTCTTGTTAAAAATAAATACCACATTAATTGTATTTACATTTGGTCAAGCTTTTAAATTAGAGATGTTGGTGATTTATCGATAATTGATTATTCACAGCTTTCCAATGTATATTAAGAAAGAAAGTTCAAAGCTGGTGCTAAAGTTTTTGTTTTTGTTTGCAACAGTGGGATGTGTGTTACAGGCATGTGGTTGTTTTCAAGTAAATCCCAAAAAATTAGAAGCATGTCAACAAGCTAGCTTGCTAGTTGATACAAGAATTGGTTAGGTTTCGAGCTAGCTGAAATAACATTATATTCGATCATCGAATCACAACTGAATGTGACACTATATTGACTTAATCACATTTTTTTTTTCATTTTTTTATTGCAAACAGCACAATTACTGTGCTATTATTATTTTTATTAGTGCTGTGTGTGTGATACCAACTGCAATGACTACCTGTGACACAGGCACAGTGTGATTATTTTTCATATCAAACATAGAGCACGTAAAAACAAACTGCTGACCTTGACTTTTCACTAGCTGCTGCTTTGTTTGTCATTGCTCCACTGCAGTATTATCATTTTTAGAAATGACCTGCCAAACGTTTATCAACTATACAGCAGCCCATGTAGTGTTTTTACTGTTCTACTTTCAGTTGCGGCCTCAGCACCTTTCACCATTACAAGAATGGACTTAATGGACTTATTAAATTATGTCCTTCAAAACGAGCTGCAAGTTTGAACTTTAAATTTGGTTTGGCCATTTTTAAATAAGGAGCCTTAATGCTTAATGATGGAATTATTTTGTTTAATTTATGATAGAGTAGCTCACAAGAACTACAACAGCTAAATTCCTAAAAGATGACCTTTACTCAAAATTAAATTGTATTTGTATGAAGTAATGGATGTGGATGTTGTGCCTACTTGTATCATTTCACTGCCCAGTGAGAGCTCTCAATTACTGGTTCTTGGACACATTGTTGAAGGACATGAAGAGCATTACATCACTCCTGATAAACCTGTCAGAGTATTTATCTGGGCCATACAGCACTATGAAGTATGTAGGATCACAGGCTCTCGTAGGCTCTAATGTCATCACTCTGACTTTCATAGTGATTCTAACCTAGGCTCTCAATCTAATGTTAATGTCACATCTCTTGCCTCGGTTCTCATGCTGTTTCTCACCATGGATCTACAAAAAGCTCTTACTTTGTTCATCACCGTAATGTAGAATCTCACACTTAAGCAGGGAACTCGGCACACTTTTCATTAAATACACTTCCAGCTATTATTGTAATTATTTATTGAAATCTGCATTCAGTAACGTTCAAGAGTACATCTAATGAAGCATAAAATAATTTGGAGGGATATTTTTTACACAATGAAATAAATGTAATAACTCAAAAGCATGTGATGTCTTAGGTAGACGGAGGGGGTATGAGGAGGCATGGGCTGTCTTTTCAGACAAAGTGGAATAGAAAAATAAAAAAATATACTTTTCACATTTAAAATACATCTACAGTATATATGGCATTGTGTGTAATAATCAAGGTTATTATACTGTCTTTTTTCAGACAATGGAATCAACAGCCTATACATGAACGGTGGTGCATAACTGGAGGATCGGAATTAAAAACAAAAATTATTTTACGGTCCTGCTGTGAAATGCTATGTGATATCATAGACAATGTAAGGAACCAAATTTAAGCACATATTATTCTTCTATTTAAATATTAATAAACATTTAACATATTAATAAAAATATAACTGACAGATTGTAGATTTTCTAGATACTTTCAAATTATACAACTGAACATGTCTGAAATGGTTTTTTGGTTACCCATATATTTTTAGTATGAAATCATGGTCAAATCCTTTTTATTTATTCATTTAGTTTTATTTTTATTTTTAATCCAAAGCGCAGCCAGCAGTTTACAACAGAACCACAGCGACTGTAGGAATTTTCCTCTGTATTTAGAATATGTCAAGTGAAGCTCAGAGGCTGTTTTCAATGTGCACATTGTGGAGATGGTTCGATGTATCCTCTTTAAATAACACATGCAATGCATTCAGCCAGATAAAAAACTGAGACCAAGAGCTTCGGATTTATTTTCACTCCCTAACTACATAACATAGACTCTATGCCCTCATGTGGAAACGACATCTAACATACTTATACTAGAGTCTCAGATACTATCACTGCATAAATGTCCTCACAGCCTTTTTATAGATAATCCTGCAAGTAGCAGCTTCAGAGCATGCAGTCTTTAGATCATTCGCTTGTAGCTGTGCAGCTGGTAAGGCATGTGCAACCAGCCATGCTTCGGACGGCACACTACAAATAATTGGAGATTGACTCGCATTCCACCACCACCGGCATGCATGAATAGTTATACCTGGTATGGGATACTACGGATATATTTCGGATACGATGATACATTTACAGTGCATCCGGAAAGTATTCACACCGCTTTTCTTTTTGCCCATTTTGTTATGTTACAGTCTCATTCTAAAATGGATTAAATTCATTTTTTCCCCTCAAAATTCAACGCAAAATACCCCATAATGACAAAGTGAAACAAGTTTTTTTAATTTCTTTGCAAATTTATTATAAATAAAAAAACAAAAAATATAAAATGTGCATAAGTAGTCACACTCTGTGATCAATACTTTGTTGAAGCCCCTTTGGCAGCAATTACAGCCTCATGTCTTTTTGAGTATGATCCTATAAGCTTGGCACGCTTATGTTTGGGCAGTTTCTCCCACTCTTCAATGCAGAACCTCTCAAGCTCCATCAGATTGGATGAGGAGCAACGGTGCATAGACATTTTCAGATCTCTCCAGAGATGCTCAATAGGGTTCAAGTCTGGGATCCGGCCTGGGCCACTCAAGGACATTCACAGAGTTGTCCTGAAGCCACTCTTTTGTGATGTTGGCTGTATGCTTAGGGTTGTTGTCCTGTCGGAAGATAAACCTTCGCCCCTGTCTGAAGTCCAGTGCTCTCTGGAGGAGGTTGTCAGCAAGGATGTCTCTGTACTTTGCTGCAGTCATCTTTCCCTCGACTCTTACTAGTCTCCCAGTTTCTGCTGACGCAAAACATCCCCAAAGCATGATGCTACCACCACCATGCTTCACAGGAGGAATGGTATTGGCCAGTTGATGAGCAGAACCTGGTTTCCTCCAGATATGACACTTGTCAAGAGTTCAATCTTTGTTTCATCAGACCAGAGAATTTTGTTTCTCGTGGTCTGAGAGTCCTTCGGGCACCTTCAGTCTGGCCACTCTACCATACGGGCCTGATTGGTGCAGTGGAGTTTGAGGGAGAAATTGAATTTAATCCATTTTGGAATGAGACTGTAACATAACAAAATGTGGAAAAAGCAAAACAGTGTGAATACTTTCCAGATGCACTGTGCATGTCTGTTTCTATATTATTTTTTACCAAATGTTGCTCTTCTGGTCATTACTAGGTTTTCCCCTGGTCATTCTTGTCCCAACCAACAATGAAAATCATTAGACCAAACAAGCTACATTCTTAAACATTGAAATTACATGAAAAATCGCATGGTTGACTGACTGTCATACCTTTCTGTCTTGTTCCATTAGCACCGTTGAGGTGTAAATATGACCACAACTGTAATTTCTTAGTCAAATATTGTAAATGGGAAGGCTGATTTCCATTTTTGCTTTCTTACCTGTATTTATAGTTGGGATCAAAATAGCATTAAACTAAATTCTGAAATGTCTAATGAAAATGTGTTAATTCTTAACAGTGATGTTATATATCTTCAGTGAACTTTAGGGAAAAAATACAATATTGTGGCTTTATTTCATTGTCAATCATTGAAAGTGAGTGGCAGGGTATTTGTAGAAATATCACAGTTATTGCAAGTTTGCACGGTGTCTAGACCGTGGATAGACACACTGCAGACTGCATCTATCTTTACAGTTTATTCTATTTCACATTAAAAACTGCATCCACTGAAAGTGTAAGCAGCTGTCAGTTGGTGAAATTCCACCTACACATGGCCTCTACACAGCCTCAACACTGTCCATGAGAACTGGGGAATATTGCAGTAATGGGCAGGAAAAACCGAAGCCTTAGTTTGTCAGTGTTGTGGATTCACCACCAGAAATATATTCAGTAATGCTATGACCAGTCTCCTGTGTTTGTATGCTGATTGATAGCATCTTGGTCACATCAAAGCAATACATATGTAACAGCAATACTGTCAACAAAACAAGGATGCGAGGTTTAGTTGCCTAATTTACAGGAAGGACAATGAACTGCATTGTCACATATGTACTGTGTCAGTTCAATAAAACTCAACCGCTATTGAATCCATAGCCATTGTTTGCATTCAAACAGGTAAAGAAGCATCAATGAATACACAATACATTTTGAAGACAATTTAAGACACATGCTGTCAAACACATTTTAACACCCTGAACAGAGCACATTCAGTTGTCATTAAGTCAGTCAATATTTTGCCTGGTCATCACATGTGTTGGGATTGGATCACATCATAATGAAAACCTTTAAAATTCACCCCCCACAATGAGATTTAAGGTTGCTCTTCATTTTAAATTTAGGTCAAGGATGACAGTTTCATTAAACAGTCATTTTTCTGTTAAGTATGCCTCTGAACCCTTCTACTTAAATTTGCTCTCAAAAAGGAGCCAAATTGAAATGTCCCATTGCTATGACCTTGGAATAGTATTTTAAATTAAGACATTTATCTCTGTCTATGTCATCAGTTTAACTTATGTCCTCTGGTTAAAAAAAAGGAAAAAATCCTGGGACAGTCAAGCATGCATCAAACTGATTGCTGTCAGCCAAATGTGATCTATGCAGGGTAATGCAAGAGCAATGTTAATTCAAACTACATTATGTAATAAACCATAAATCATCAACTATTCATTTCAGTATGTGTCCCTCCTCTCTCTCTCTTTCGAAATGCAGATAAACAAGGCCCTGTCTAAGTAACTCCTTGCTAACTGTCTGAGCGCTCAACTCAAGTCTATAGGGAAACAGGAAAGAAACTCCTTTTGTGGTCCGTGCACACACATCACAGTGTCAAGAACATATGCAAGCAGTGCCGTGGTCTGTGTTCTGATCATACGGTTCTACTTCTTGGATATGTCAGTCTTCCTCTCAGGGTCCTGCTCTTGCTAGGGTGAAACAGTTCCAGCAAATGAGTAGGAGTGTGTGTCAGTTGTATTGCACCTGATCCCTCCCTTTTTTCTGGGCATGATACACTGACATGTCCCCATGATCCTCAGATGACCCAGGGAATGTGGTCTGCAGGCAGCTGACTGTGTGTTTGACCCTTGCAGGGTTAGACCAGGTCAGTTATCCCTTGACTGGGTCAGCTCAGGCCAACTACTTCTCCACTGAAGTGACTTGGATTATGAGCAAATAGATGGGGTGTGATGGCTTACCCTAAGCCTACCAGGTACAAGGTGACCCAGTGTTAGTTTAGGCAGACAGAGTGGTCTTTCACTGAACTCCTCCCATTGTATCCATAGAGTCCAGCGGCGCATGGAGCATGTGTTAGAGAGAATGAAAGGTTTCAATATTGTAACTCTAGTTCTATGAGCACAGGCAGAGTCCTCTCCTGCCACTCCTGTGACACTTGCTGAAGAGGGAGCAAGATAGTTGATGGCAGGTATTCTGGTTGGCTGTTCTATTGGCTGGCATTTAAGCAAGTGGATATTTGATAGTGATGGGGAGACCATTACCCATAAGGTCCTGTACAGGACTCTGCATGCTCATATAAAACGTGTCTTACAGTATTGTAACCTTATGCGATAATATTAATTTAAAAACTTGTTAATCCAATGAAACTCTACTATTTATGGATAAGGTTAAGGTCAACAAAAATCAAATGTGTTTTTGCTACAGTATCTCATGTTCTTTGTGTATGGTTGCCTTGGGTCTTGTTTTTCACCCTAATGAGGGAAGTGAAAACGTTATTTACTGTTTGCCATGCTATTAGCATGGCAGACAGAAGTGGCGGGTCTGTCATCCAGTTGCTTTGTCTATCAGCTGATCAACTACTTTTGTCCAGACTGAAATATTTTACCAATTTTACCTACCTAACTATTGGATTGCATTTATTCACTTTCTCATACTGAAACTGTGTCTGTCATTCACAGCTGTAGTTTGTGTTTAATAATCATTTGCAAATGCTGTCACAGTGACATTGACTGTCATCACTTAATATGTAGGGTACCACACTGTAACAACATCCAGAGATAAAATCTTAAAGTGGTGATTGTTGGCTGGCAGCAGGAATAGACTGGAAATGGTAAAGTCCTGGACTTATGTCTCAGACCCACCAATCAAAACCCAATCAGCATTACATGTCAACAGACAGTCCACACAGTCCAGGTCACACAATTATGATTTTGGGACAAATATACAGTTTGCAAAAATAATTGACACAATGTATGAATCTGAGCAATTTATTTCTGCTCTAGATCAAAAGGAATATTAAAATACAAACTGAAAACATCACTTTATTTATAGCTGAACACAATGGATGCTCATCTCCACACGTAAGTCTATACAGCAACAGTGAAATGTTACATAAAAAGTTTGTTTTTGTGATGTGATGCCTGTAGATGCCTATGATTTTCCTCTAGCTGTTTTCTTTATTGTTTACCTTTGATCTAGACCTCAGGCTTAATTATTTAGCAGCCTTGACTTCTACCTGTTCTTTATAGATGTTTAGAGATTAAAATAATGTAGCCATGTTTAAAGCAAACATTTGTAAAGTGCTTTGAGTGGTCTGTAGACTAGAAAGGTGTGATAGAAATTCTGTCTATTTACCATTTAGAGTGTGACTCTTGGCATTATGGCATTATTGGTTGGTCAATCTGTTGGTACAACATTTTGGTCTAGAGGGAAATATCTTGAATTGTAGATTGAATTACATGTTTTGTTCGCAACTGAAAGAACACATTGACCTTAATTTGAATGGATGTTGCTCTGAGAGGTCCTCTTGGCCTTTTTTTGATTGGTTAGTTTCTCTGGGGTCAAATTTATGTAATATGTGCAACACTGTACCAAATATAAGGTGTGAGGATAAAAACATCATCAGTTAACTGCAAATGATTAACAATGTGTTGATTCCTCGGTTCTTTCATGGTCAAGAAATTGTGAGTCTATGAACCACTCTCACGCTTCAAGGTGCACAAAAACTTTGGTGAAATTGTTATAGATTCAGTTGCCATGGATGTAAAATAGATATTCATACTCCTCAGGGGATGTATGTCAATGACTGTTTTTTTTTTTTTTTTTTTACTTACTCCTATTTACTTTTTATCTAGCTCCACTTGCAGAAAATTAGCACATTTTACATAGTATTTGCATATTGCATACATATATTTATAAGGATATAGATATAAAATCATAACTGTACATAATATACCATACCTCAAAACCTAGTATAAAGCAAAGTACTCCGCAACTTAAGTTAATATATGCTTCCAATAGGGAATATCCTTTGAATTAAGAAAAATAATGGCCCCTTGTTTTTATTAAGCATATTGTTAGTTCAGGCAGGCCATGGAAGTGCTGCTGCTCTCCTTGCCTTAGACTTTCCATGTAGGCACATGGAGGGGCAGGAAGGTGTACATCTGGAGACTTGTCAAATATAACAGCAGCAAGCTTTTAAGGAAGATGGGCTTTGAGTGGTTCCTTTAACAGTTTCTAAGTATTTCTTGAAGCTGATGAAAACTAGGAATGGCCCCTCTACTGACTACATTTTCCCTCAAGAATCTTATCATTGCAGTCTGGTCACTCTTTGAGAGTTGAGTGTTGACTGCAGTGCAAGTGCCGACTCAATGTTCACAAATGTTAAGGAAATTATTTAAAAAAAGAAAAAAAGGTTGCATCAAGATGGCAAGCAATCACAGTTGCTGAAAATAAACCCGCACTCCACAGCAGTCTACTCTTTATAAGATATTGTTTGAGCTCATTAGCATTTAAGTATTTTCTCTCTCTTCTGCCTCACTTTTCTCAGACACGCATGCCCTCCATCTTTGGTTTTATTACACAAACAACTCAATACTTAAAATAAAGCTTAGAGATCATGTTTAAAAATTTTAGTTGAGAACTGCTGAACTATGTTCTTAATCACAACACGCGCAAAGTTTGGCACGCAAACAGGAAAGCACACCTGTCACTTTGTTATCATTAACCTTGCGCGTTTAGTTTAATCTGTGTTTTGTGGTGGAAAAATGTGAACTGATGATGTGCATGTGCGTTCCACCATAATGTTGCATGCTGTTCAAAAGAGTTTGGCCTCACTTTCATCCAAAATATTAGGAAATTTCATTTGACAGTCTTTAGTGGTGGGGGTTAGTGTGTGCACTTTGGTAGTTATTTGCTGTACAGATGCTCCTTGGAGGTTCCAGCACTGTGACGGAGTGACTAAAGCAATAAATGGACACAACACCAATTTAGGATATTGGTATTTTTGAACATTATAAGACTCAAGTTGGAAGGAGATAACCACAGTTGGAGAAAGTCAACAAATAAGCTAAATTCAAGGCAAAAGCTTCCAACCAGTTATTACAATCCACTACTCTAGATATGTGCTAATTGTGACACATAATTGAGATAACATTAAAAAATCCAGCACCATGGCACAGTAATTGAGTTTTAAAACAATACAACAATAGTGTAGTGGGCACCAGTTCAATCAGTCTGGAAACTGAACAACTCATCTCACTATTAACTCTCTGCAGTCCTGTTGTCTGTTTCTCGCCACCTGCCTGTGTGCAGATCTCAAAGTGGCATCACTTGGAAACCCCCTATTGATTCCAACTTGATGTGATGATATTTGGGTTATTTTGAGGGATATTTTAAATATCCAGCATCCAGGAAAAAGCTGTATGTACCTAAGAAATAGATTACTGTACAGCAATACTTGAAATTATGATTTACACCCTATGAGACTTTTTCAGCCATAGTGCTGTTTTCCATCTAATGCCATTTCCTCCTTTAAGTGAGATTTTAATTACCCTCAATACACCATTGTTCTTAATACAGGTGACTAATATGTGAATTATAGATGTTCGTATGTGCGCTCTAATCAACAAATCATTTAAGTGAATTGCTGCAGAAGGAGAGACAGAGATATTCCCAATTTGCCAGCCCAGTAATGCCCTGTAGCCCATTACTGCGGCACTAATGGGGTATTTTGAATAGAGAAAAGTGTCATAACCATCTGTAATTTGTTTCATGTTTTTAGTAATGCAGCCATTTACAAGCAGATTTTTTTTTTAATGTGTTGAGTATAAGAACATTTTAATTGCAATATAAGGTAACTTAATTTGAAATCTCTGTGAAAATTGTTGTGTTCTCTGGGGCTTTTTTGTGTGAACTTGAATTTATGTTCGAGAGCTACAGGTAAGTAAGAACATTTTCAAGATATTTCACTTGACAGCACTTCTCAACTTTGGCCTTTAGCCATTTAGTCAGTCTGACATTTGTGCTATTTAACTAAGCAGAGTACCTCTCTGGAAAGACTGATGTGGATGTTGGAAAAGGGTGTGGAGACTGGAAAAGCACTGCATGCTTCAAGGGTGTAGGATGCAGAAGAGGAAGTGGTAGCATCTGTAATACTTAAAAGAAAGAAAACATAAATCACAATATAAAATCCTCTTGAATAATTCATAGACATAAGAACATGTATAGCACATGCATGCACATATACAACATATTCTTTATATATATATGAATTTTGAGGCCCAACCTTAAAGCTAGAACCACCTAAATTCTGCACAAATATTGTAAAGGCAAGACTCTGGGGTGTGTGTGTGTTTTTTAAAAGAAATGATTTTAAATTCCTGATATTATATGTGTCTGTCTCTCCTTCTTAGTTTCTTGTCGAATTCTGTCTTATTGTGCGTATGTCATTCACTGTAAAACCGCTGCTTGTAGACACAGCATGCAGTCCATTAACTTGCATAAAGCTTCCCATTAAACTTGCATAATGGTGAGGTGGGTCGCATGACAAGCACTGTAAATATAATGGCTTCTCTTCTCTACATATGGAGTGACATCAGTATTAAGGCAGAAATTCCTGACTTTGAGGGAGGTAGACCACACATATGTTAATATAGCCATGCATGAGTGGGAATGAGACACAGTCTAAACTTGGAGTAGCTGAATGTCGCATGCATGCATAGTATATTCACTCAAACGTTTAACCATTGTTACATGCCAGAAGCAAGCACTGTACTGTATTCCCTTGCTGGAGGGAAAGAAAGTCGCGGGAACAAAGAAGGACATTACTGCTTGAATTAAACTGAAACTAAATTATACTTAGCATCCTGGCATTTTGGGGATTCCCCTCAGAGTTCAAGGGAAGACAATGTCCAGATGGATAGATGAAAAGTGGAGCAAAACCTTTGTTGAGAGTGGTGCTAGAGAAAGGCTATGTTGTTACTTAAATCAAAAGGGTTTGTACATGTTGTAGAGAGGGGCAGTGGGGAAAATATGTGCATCCAGGCCTTTTTATCTCACTGGTATTTAAAAAAACCCCTATCATTTAACTATACTCAAAGGCTTGTTTAATGGTGTATGTCTAACCGATATCCAATAATTAATCAATTAAGATAAATCAATCTGAAGTCTTGAGAAAATAGCTAAATTTTGTCCTGACATTTTTGGCTTATTTTGGTTCTTTTCTTTTGTATTCTGTGTTCTGCTATTGAAGTCCATGTGGCTAAACCACAAGGGAGTTTATCAGTAAATGCAGTCAAAAAGATAAATCTTCACCAGTCTTCCTTTTGTATCACCAAGATAAGCTTAAATCAACGCTTGTGTGCACAGATAGTGATTTAAAGGGTCAAATGAGTAGCAACAACCTGCTGAAGGTCAGTTTTCTTGTTTAGAGTCTTTGCTTTGTGGTTTCTTTAGACAGAGGTCATCATGACACATTGTTTTCTCAAAGGCATCCATCAAAGCCATCTCCTTCGGCATTGATTATCTTGGCTCATTAGGAATCCCTCTGAAGACCACCATCGTTTCTCACATTCCCCCACCTCTCTAAACCTGCGCACACACATGCCACCAACAGCACCGCCACACATGCACTAACTTCAACATGCATGTAAAGTTGCACAACAGAGGCTTCTCTGAATCCATAGCCTTTTTGACACAGTACCACCTCAATGAAGACTCGCCATTATGCCGACTTTTTTTTACACTGACATGTAACACAACAGTGCATGTAACAGTCCCCTTGCCCATTTCACACAGTTGTCGGCTTGAAAGCTGAAAGAATAATGCCCCTAAATTCCATGTTCATACTTTTTGTTGTATATTTTTTTATTGTATATACTATTGTATTGTAATAATGATAGGGAATACAGGCAGAATAACAGTGTGAAAAAGGGATTATACAGTATTGAAATACTGTACAGTATATACAGTATTTCATGCCAAGTCCAGCTTCACACCATCCATGTATCACCAAAAAACAAAACCTTAAAAAAACATATATATATGAATATGAAAACATGATTAGTGGCTATCCCAAGGTATATAATGACTTTTTAAGCTTTTCTATCCACTCTGCAGATGTATAGCAAAGGGGATGCATAACATTCAACATTAAATGTATTATTTAAGAGATAATCTTGAATTTCCCTCGGGATCAATAAAGTATCTATCTATCTATCTATCTATCTATCTATAACAGTACATTTTTGTATGATTTTGTACTAATGGTTTTGTGACACCAAAGCTTCTGTCAAGACAAAATACAAGGCATGGGAGAAAACATGAACTCAGTGGATTTAGACACAAGTGCTTGATTTTTTTCATCCGGCATAGGATGCCTTTTAAATCAATAGTGCCAGTGATGCCTGATTGCATTCTGTAAGAAATGCAATTGAATGGTGACTTCAATACAACTCAAATCAATGCTATTTGTCGATCCAGGAAATTACTTGTGTCGTGAAACCTGAGACCGTAACAAGACAAGAATACCCTGCCAATGACATTTGTTTAAGGGGAAATTGTCACCATATTATCTGTTATGGGCCTCCTGACTGTTTGAGTACACAACTTCACTTTAAAGACAATAACATATTTCTAACATTCAAGTAAGATCTTGACAGCAAAGATTTACACAAGAAGATGAAGACAACCTTTGCACAGATAAAGACTGAAAAAATAAAATGTTTGATCCACTTCAGTAGAGCTAGTAGATTAAAGTCATGCTGACTGTGACTCTAACATGGTGACTTTGAATAAGGAAGCATGGGTCATTTTAGCTTTTGGCACAGCCAGATTAGTGTGACATAGCTCAAGGAGAAAGAAATGGGACTGGCAAAGATGAGAAAGAAAAGTAGGCTCAAATGGATCAGGTAGCTGGCAGAAATACACGTCACAGAACATTGTCAAGGGGCAGGTATTTTTAGGCCCGGTAGCAACAGTTCACTGGCACTTTAACAAGAGGGATTGTAGGGCGACTGCAAAAGATAGGTGGGAAACAGAGGGGAGGAGGCAAGAGAGAAAGACTGAGAGAGAGAGAGAGAAAGTGACAGAAAAGAGAGGGGGACAGAGCAATAATAAATTGTCATTGAGGGAACCTTTGGTGTAAGATAACCAGTGGCAGAGACATGAGCACAGTCTGGGGTCCCTTGCGGTCTTTACACACACATCTTAATTTCATGATGATGCTGGAACTCTTTTGTTTGATAGTTTAAGCTGAGCCCACATATTCCTGTTGGCCAATGGTGCCACTGCAGTGATTTATTTATACTATGGGTCAGGGCCACAGAAATATTTGTCTGAACAGTCAAAAGCATTTGAGTTGTGTTACCTTATTTGGTGATAGAGAGTGACATAACAGATATTTAGTTAAATGGAAATCCTCAAGATTGGAATTTCAAGTAAAAGCATATATATATAACCAAAGTATCAAAGTTAGGAAAAAAGTAACTCTGCAGTTTTTATGACTATATGTGATGTTTTGGATCAATATTACGGGTGCACTGACAGCCCATTTCCATTAGAAACATAGCAATATAGGCCATCTGTCCAAGCAGCTTAGTGCGACCAATAGTTACGGGTAATACTTTCTATAAATACCAAATCTATAGTCAAAATGTTACCTATTTATGTTTATTGACCTCCAATGGCCATAGTAATTATAGCATGAGCAAAGGAGGGTGTCATAGTATAAGAGAGACAAAGTTAATTGATGTGACAAATTTGCAGGTAATGTTTCTTTTACATAACTAACATACCTATTTTTTACTTTGTCCTTTAATCCTAAAACTAGTGACTACTTCACTAGTTTTTCGTGCCTAATTCTGACCAAACAGTGGCTGCGAAACAATGTTAACCACGTGTCACTGGTATACATTAATGATCATATGTATTGCAAATGTATAAAAACATGTGACTGATCTTATCAAAATGGTTATTGCCACTGAACAACACCAAATGGTACCGACCTGTCGAAACACAGAAAAAATGAGCTGAAAGTAACTCAAAGGATGCTGTGATTTGCACATGGATTGTCCAATGTATCTTAAAAATTATATTACATCAAAATTAAAACGATGCTTTAACTACACAGAGATGCATTGAGCCAAAAAAAAAAAGTTACGAATGAAAGTGATTAACTTTAACTGGGTGTGCATGTTTGAAACCTGAGATTTACTTTTTCTACATTTTCTTTAGCTCATTAGATAACACAATTTTGAACCAGTAGACCAACACCTACTCAGTAAAACTGAATCATTATTGACCTTGTCCATGTTAAAAATGTCATGTCAGGGGAAGATTAGACTAAATGTATGTGAGGCAAAAAAGAAACACTGCTACTTACATCAAGGACAAAACCAGCATCGAGAAGAAATGGTATAATTTATGAGATCCCATGCCTCCCTTAAAATAAAACAAACATTTGAGAGGAAGGCCAAGGTTTTGGTGCAAATAAAAAATAAATAGGAATGCAAGAACAAGACTGCTGGAGCACACAAGAGCAAAAAGATCAAGGCAGGAAATAAATCTTTGTCAGAAAACCCAGATCATATAAGAGGGCTTATCACAGACACTGTAACAACTCAAAAGTGGTATGTACACAGCAAAGTATGGAAAATATTGGGAGCCAGCAGAAATGGAAACCAGTATATTAAAAACCAGTATTAAAAATCTGTCCCAAACCAAGGATCCTGCCCTAAAAATAGCTTCCATGTCTGTGACATCAATCAAAATCATGGCACACATGATGACATCAATCAAAACCATTTCACACATGATGTGCTGTTTGATGATTGATGATTTTTGACTAAGTTGCTATAGATACTGTATATATATATATATTTAAATTTTATATGGGGTTTATGTCAAAATTTCAGCACATATATAAAAAAAAAATTATATCAACCTGCTGTCTACTATCTAACTAGAAGCACTGAAGTAACCAGTGCTGACTGGCCTCTCAGGTGTGTTGTTAGGCAAGTATGCATAGAATGTTCTGTCCAGTTTTCTAATTACTGAACGCCTCCTCATTTTTTCACCCTCCAGCATGCGATCTGCAAATGAAGTGAATTCTGCAGTCATTGAGCATATAAGTTTTATACAAAGGAACATGGGGACTGTTGCATACTGTTCCAGTTGCATAATTATGAAATTGTGAATTATTAGCGAAATACTACCCCAAGCTAGTAGAACTTTATTCTTATATCTCAGTTTGAAGACAAATGCACCAATTTGAAGAATGTTGATGTCAAAATCTGCAATAATTGCAATTTAGAAAATTGAGGTGTAACAGGCATTTTAATCACAGCTATGAAGCTGATTTTCAACTGCAAGATATAGATAAAGATAGAGGGAGACAATTACATTAAGACAAGGGAATTTAATTGTTTTGGTATCCCTTTTCATCTCCACACATCTTTTTAAAATGTTGGACAAACCGTCTTTTTTTAATCTATTATCAGTTTAATTTGGTTCATCTTCCCAGCTCTTCACATCCAGTGGAAACTAAAGGTGTGAATAAATGAACTTGCATATGATTTTATCAAAAAGTTCCATTTATCATACTTCTTTCTTGTTCTTTTTTCCGTCTGTAAATATATAAATATAGTGTGTTCAAGGGAAAATATGAGGAATTGTGTGTGTTTTTGCATCCACTCATGATCCACCTATTTTGAGAAACTAACCTTTGTCACAGCGCTGTCAGTCTTGATTGCCAGGGGCACAAAGCACTGGGGAGACGCATGGCAGCTCTGTTCCTCCTCAGGTTGACCGGTGACAAAAGTTTCAATGCACACCAGTAGATATTACAAGCTTGGCAGTTCCTTGTTTCCATGGACAGTAATAGTGAGGGAGAAATCAATTTCTTCCACCTCTGCTACCAAAATGTGGCAGGAACAGCTATGATAGTTTTAAGGAGGCAGCTGGCAAGCTGTGAGTGCTTCTGCTCATTAAATTGACCCTCATGCCATATTGAAGTTTCAGGTACAAACTGAGATTTTGTGAGATGGGCTGATTATTCTTCACGTCTTTCTCTGCTTCCTCTGCCTTCCCTCCTTTATTATTTTCACTCACAGTACAAGTTAACAGTTAGGTTTCGACAACCATCAACTCTCAACAACCATCAGTTTGACTGAAAATATGTGCTTTTACAGTGTTGGGAGTTATTTCCAATGCACAGGAGAGTGAAGACTCTCATCATTTAAATGAGAACATATAACTAAGCACTTTTTTGTCAAGAACATATACATCTGTTGGAAAATCTTGAGTCCAGAACCTGCCCAGTCATTTAAAAAAAGTAGCCCAATGATGTAAACCTTTATCAGTCTTTTATCACAAACAGGAAGCTCTTACTCGTAATAAAATTGAATAACATGGTGGTTTTGATGGTTGTCAGTTATCAGTCATGGCATGTCAAGTCAAGGCTACTTTGTTGACTGTGACCTGTCATTCTCAATCCAATTGATAACAGGGGAATTATATAATTTACTGGGATTAATGACAACTGCTCTTCCACATCTTCTGTGGTTGTAGACAATTTAAATCATACCCACCATTTTTTTACATTCTGTCTGCTTCTTAAGGAGTTGTGAGCAGATTCCAATATGAGAAGATGAAGCTTCATTGAATAAATGAAGCTGACACAGAAACATAAAATTGACAAATAACGAAACACTATATAGCCTCCCTACCTACCTTGACATAGATTTTACATTCCTTGTGAAAAAACAAAACATTTTTTTCATCACCAGTTTACTCCTGATTTGAAGTAAGTTTGATTTTTTTTTCAGTAAATGAATCCTGCTGCTTACTTTGTGTGGCAACTAAAATTGTGTAAGAACTTCCAAGATTTCATCTTTACAACTTAAAATATGCATAAACCAGTTAAAAGGCATGGGAAACTTTGAGGACAGGCTTCAGTCTCCTCATCCTCATTATGTATCTCAAACAATGCCCAAGGGCCTCATTTTGACCAATGCTGATGTGAACATAGCCACAAAATGCATTGTGCTTCACACACACACAGTGAAAAAGTTTTGCATCCATTCCTTGATGGTAATCTCATTTGAGGATTATACATTGTGAGAACAGTGATTCCCAGATGTCAAAGCCAGTGCTTGTTTTCATGTTTCAGTGTAGAAGCCAGCAGTCTTGGGAACACATAGTCATTAACATTCTGCTCCGTTCCAATGCAGTGTTTTCACTCATTCTCACTCACTCCAGTTCCGAAAGTCTTTCCTGCTTTCTCAAGTCTCTCGTTCCATCTATTGTCTTTGTGTCCCGTGGTAAGAACACAACACAGACATTTTCTTCTCAACTTGAAAAGTCTTGAATACATACCTTACTGGAATTACAGGCACCAAAAAACATTATGCCATGTGTTTGCTTAGGGATTTATGTCGGATTGACATTTATTTCAGCACTCTCAGACTAAACACACTCTATCACCATGTATCAGTAAAAGAGGTGCTTGTCTTGAAAGATTTGAGACATATATGTACATTGTGCATTTTTGTCGCTGACCTTTTAATATCTGATTAGCTAAAATATTTATAAAGCATCCACAATGTCAGGAGATGTCAAAGCCCTCTGCTCCAAAGAAGGAATTGTACAGTTTTCCATTACTATAACAAAGCTACGTTTGTTCTCACTGTCTTTGTCATACACCAGATACTCACTAATATCATCCACAGTTATCAGAAATCCACTCCCAGCTGTACCTCTGGAGTATGTCTCCCTAATTAATGACTTAATTAAAAACACTTGTGGGATTATGAAAGAGGTCATACGTGTCCCTATTCAATCAAATGCATTCCATTTGGGTGCCATGGAGAGCAGTTTACGTGATGTGGTGTAGAACATGAACGGCACACAGTATTCAGCCTGATCAGCCAAAACATTAAAACCACTGACAGGTGAAGTGAATAAAATTAATTATATGTTTACAATGAGGGTGGGTGGTATGTGTCAAAGAACATAAATGATTGCCAGAACCCAAGGTTTCTTCTCAGAGCACTGCATTATTTGCATTCAGTGGTTTTAATGGTGTGACTGATAAGTGTGCGTGTGTTTATATATGTGGTAGTTTTGGCGCACATTTTTAAAATATCTGGTACAATATTTTGCAAATGATGACTTGCAGAGAGTGAATGTGCACTTTGGTGTGTGTGAGTGTGACTGTGTGTCACCAAAAAATGTAAAAATGTGAGGATCACTGACAGTGCTCAAAGTCAGATTAAGTGTCTTGTTGCTGAAGATCCAAGATTGTTCATGTCTCATGGGACAGCTGGAGGGAGAAAAAAACAAACTTTTCTACATTTGAAGCAAGACAAGCCACTTTGTTTTTATCCGTTCAATGTCGTTGCCCCAACCTCTCATTGGCTAATCAATGAAACCCAAGAGGGCTCATCAGGCACCAAGGAATGTCAGCCAAAAGCCTTTGATCCGCTGACCTTCATCCGCTGTGCTCCAGCTAAAATACCATAGAGAGTGAACCATGTTTGCATGCTTTTAATGGGCCTCGGAGGGCCTTGTTGACGGTCCTTTGGTTTCCAAAGGGTCAGTTCTGTAACTGTACAGTATAGCCTTGAAAACCTTTGGAAATTGCCTCTGACATCTCCCCAAAGACTCATGCACCATCATATACATGACAGTAAACTAAGAGGCTTATTAGTAATACATGATTAAGTGATTACTTGTTAATCAGTACAGTAAAATACTGATTATGCAGGAAATGGAGCATGGGTTAAATATGGAAACATCTAACTCTAATTCCTTCAAGTGAGGCACCAAGCCGCTAAGACATTTCAGTAACCTTTGCAGGGAGAGCCATAAAGAAATAGACATTTGTTTTTTGGGTTTTTTTTGTTTGTTTGTTTTTGTTTTTTTGAGTAGACAAAATTAAGAGATTAATCTCAACATGATGATGGCAAAACATGTTTGTTGACTACAGGCTCTTTGTGTGTGGGTGTGGGTACGTGCGTGTTCAGATGTTGTAATGGCATTCTGGCTGGGACTGAGAAACTGATTCCGCTCTCTGAGGCAACCATTTATCTTAATCTGGGGTGACCTAAATCCTCGACATCTGCTGTACAGTCTTTCCCTTTAAAACAGAATTTCAGACTCCATCCTCCCATGTACCATCCTTCTCTTAACCATAATTGATGACTGTAACCTTTTAATGGTCCCCCATATTCATTCACAGCAAAAGCAACCTCCATGTTGTCCATGAACAAGCACAAAAAAGTGGCACTGCAACTGCATGAAAAGGAAGAGAAGACAAGGAGACAAGGTTTATTCAAGCATGTTACAAAAGGGCAATCTATAATCAGAGTGCAAGTCTGACATCTTGACACTGTGGGCAGATCTGGAGGATAAATCAGAAAAATGAGGACATGAGCCACATTTCACGCACTGATTTGTGAATTGTGAAAATGATGTCAGAAGAAAATGTTGTAAAAAGAATAACATTGAAGTAATGAAGAGCTGTGTCAATAAATACTGGGCAACAGATTTATTCTTGCAATACTCAAAAACACTGTAGATTTTTTTTTATAATTTAGTGTTTTTTATATTCTTTTTCATCTTCCTGCAGATCATCAAGTACACACTAAATGCTATATTTTCAATAATGTATTTGAGTGACTGTACTTAAGATACTTATCTTTTGGTCATGACAAAAAGAAATAAGAGAACATTATTCGATGGTCTTAATGATAGTTATTCAATCAGTTATGATTCATGCTGACTTTTTGTGTACATCCATACTATCGCTAATTAAGTCAGTTATCAGTATTGCAATGCTGAAGAGAGGATTAGAGCTTTTAAAAGCTGATAAAACAGCAAATGAATAAATCTGTCACTCACTGAGGCTTGGGGTTAGACAATGGATGGGTTTTCAGCATGACTTTATATTACTCTATAATATCAAATCCAGTGCTAAATAATTCATTAGCAACTATAATTTCTACAATGAAGAAGAAAAGAAATGGCGTGTTAGGCTCAGTGACCGTACGAATGTATTGTTACTGTGAGCATTTAAATGTCTGTGTTGTAGTGGTTGCAGTCATTGGATCACACTGGAACACATTTCTCAAATACTGTGGTAGTTTATTTCTTAACTGACGATCTGACACTGAACCATCTCTGTGAAACAGGGGGATGTTGACTGCAAGTCAGTGGTCCCATTTGACACCTCTTGACTGGCAGTCACACTTTCTGTGTCAAAAAAAAAAAAAAAAAAAAAATGTAAGGGTTGTGTTAATTGGGGTGTGTTGCGTCAGGTGCTGCTGAGACATAATACTGAAGCACTACATATAGAGTGGTAGATCCATCCAAGTTTGAACAGCACACTATCTTGAGTCAGGATTTTTAGAAAAACTGAAACTCTGGGAAATTATAATGAAAGCAGAAATACATCAGTCACAAGTAATCGTCTTGCATGTATTTGATTTGTCAGAACTAAAAGACATCATGATGCAGTCCAGCCAAACTCATTGGCCTCATTCAACTTAATGAGATTAATTTTGGAATGTATTTATTTATTTTTTCTATGAAGAGATACAGTTGGTTTTAATATGGCCTTATAATTTAAAATATGACACATTTGTTACACTAAAAGATTTAAATTTACAGGTTAATGCCAGCATCGGTAATATTTAGAATACCATTTATGAAAATGTTAATGTAGACCAGAACCATTGTGAGAAATCAGGTTTAAATCTGTCTGGTGATAGTGTCTCTGTCATGGATTTTATAGTTGTATGCGTGTCGAGTATGACCATTGTCTCTATGAATGAGAAGTTCTATGATGTGGAATCACTGTGCACCAGCAAGACGTAATTTGGATGGAAACGCAGCGTGATTTTAGCACTGTAGCATGAACATGACAAAAAGGATGTTGAAACCTCACATCTCCAGCCAGACTAGTTGGCAGAGCAGGCAGAAATTCTCAGTTTTAATCTGAGACAAATGTGTGGAAAGGTGTGGGCAAGGGGAAAGAAAGAGCACATATAATTATGTTATAAGGGAGGGGGGTAGTGGAATAGAAAGAAGGATAGAGGAAGGTGTTCACATTTCACTTTCAGCTCCACTGAGGCTCAGGCAGGTTTGTCTGTAGCACAGATACTGCTTATCTCCTTTTGTATAGAAAGCTCCACAGCTTTGGGTGCCTGAGGAAACATGCTGGTAACTGGGTATGGAGGGGAGAGGATTCACCCAAAGAGCTGCTTCATGCATTTTCACTATGTGGAGGCTCACCACTTAAAAGATGCACATGCAGAGATCATTATTATTATTATTATTATTATCATTATTATTATTATTATTGGTCTGATTTATAAAACTCGCAAACAGCTTCAAAAAGTGAAGACATATGAAAGCCCGGCATCCACCCACTCAACTCCCACAGTAAATTGTGGTGACGTGCTTTTGGCTTTAAGGATTTTGTTGAATGTCTGGTGTTTCTTGTTTATTGTCTTCTAACACCTTGGGACCATGTTGCAAATAAGAGTTTTAACTTTAACACTTTGTTCTGTGTCTAATAATTCAAGAATTAAATCAATCAACCAGCCAACCAGATACCAGATACTTTTTTTTTTCTTTTTTTTTTTTTTGCATTTTTCATTCAATTTCACTAATTCCACAATGACATTAGAAGTAATCCCATTCTGTTAGAATTTGCTTTAAATTTTGTCTTTGGTTCTTCATTGCCAACAGAAGTAACAGTGTGCATTAATGGAAGAAGTGATTATAGTCCTCATTAAACATAATAATTAGCTGCATGATAGTCACAGTAGAAATACTGCAATTCACGTGCTGTTCAACATGATGGATTGCATTATTTAAGGCAGCAATATGTTTATGTGTGCAAGCAGTTTTAATGAATGTTTCAGATAATGAAAGGCTCTGAGGTAAAACAAAACTCCACTGCACACTCCACTTCTCATTGTGACAAATATGTATTTTGGAAAGTTAAGATATTTCTTTATCGTTATTATTATTATTATTACTGTAATGCTCAGAGTGGTGGTGTGATGAATGTGTATAGCTGCCCTCAAATCCGGCAACCCATGTCTAAGCATAAAACAATACATGCAACTGCATTTAATGATTGTTTATCAACAATTCAGCATTGATAAAGTGAAACGCCAAGACGCCAAGAATTTGCCTCCAGGGATAAATAAAGGAATTCTGAAACGTTAAGGTTGTAATTCAACACTGGTTGCTACTTTAATTTTAATTCAATTTTCATTTGTGAATAGATCTTCCTCTCTTGAGAAAAGTGATTAGTGATGCTGTTTCATTATTCAATTATTGTGGCATTAGATTACAGTTAAGTCGACAAAAGTAAACACAGTGACAAAATGTTTGTTTTAAGCTTAATATATATATATATATATATATATATATATATATAAATATATGTAAAAATCCAGGTTTCTTCAGAAGGCATGTAATATACACAAACACGTAATGTACAAAACACACCAATACAAATAAATAAATTGCACATTTGCCACATTAGAAAGTACAGCAAATCACTTGGGGGAAGGCCAGGCTCCTTGGTACTACAGCACTTAGAAAGGTACAAAAAGTACCAGGTTTCAAAATAACAGTCATCCTGTCTGAGGTGCTATTGATGAAAGAGGTCTTCATCATGACAGCACCCAACCTTCTTCCTCCTGTTAGAGAAATCAGAGTATGCAAGATTCAGAGAAGATGGAAACCAGTTATTTTTGTGGCTGGAAGTAACAGGTCTCTCCAGCTGTATCCTGTGCTGAACACATGTAAGCTCATACAAGCTGCAACACAGCCTAAGCACATCACAATATGTACAGTGTGCATTAGCATGAAAAGGCAACAGCACAGTCTTTTGTTTTTCCTCATCAGCTTTCAGTTTTATATATTTACATTATATGGAAACAACACAAACCTCTGCAGTTGGACCACAGACAGAGAATCAACATGTTTATGACAAGATCTATGACCTGTTTCCTTTCACATGGGATACAAACTTCATTCTCCTGGCTGAAAGTTGTGTGTGCGAGCCAACATTTGACCCTGACTTTTACCCCTCTTGAGACTTTCTTGCTTCATGAACTACATCGCATTGTGTAGATGCTCTCAGTTGATCGTCTGATACTGACATGGATGTGTTTGCATTGGAGGTACATTAAAACCTGGTGCATCTGATCCAGATGTATGAGGGTACCTTTGGTGCCTGGATGAGATGTGAAGGGATGTTCAGAAACAGCTGTATTTGACAAGCTGGGACTGGCCTCAGTCTTCAGGTAACATTGTCAGAAAGTGAAACCTTTGGTCCATTAATTTCTGTCTGTAAATGGCAAAGGACTTTGATGTCACAGAATTTTAGAATATGATTTCTCTTTTATGGAGTGAAGTTAGAGGTAGGAGAGTGAGGTGCTGGACGGTGCATTCATGTTGTGTCATAGGATGAGCGATTTTTCTGCCCAGCAACAAACCACATCATGGAAGTTAGACACTTACAGCATGGCGTCTCTTCTTATGCATTATTATCATGTAAACAATGAAATGCCATGCTACACTCTGACTTCTTTGATGAATTCAAGCATCTCATTATCAACAGCCATGACAGCAAGGTTTTCTGTCTCTTATTATCCATTTTGTGTTGTAGGTTGTTTAAAGGGCATTATTAAAACTTAGTTAAAAGATTGTCACCTCTGTTAATAATCCATTTTTTTCCCTACATTTACAATTTAACCACCGCTTTTGTCCCACTAAGCAACAATAAACAGAAAGAAATATTTTGCTCATCAGTCTCAAATCTCTGAAGGGAAAATACGACCTTGGAACAAAATCACAATAATCCACACTATTATTAATCTCTGTCCCTGTAGCGACTAAACCTGGACACATCATTTGCTTTGGAATATATCAGTAGATTACAGATTTATATGCCGTCTGTTATAGGTAGCAAATACAGCAGAGACAAAGAAAGGGCGACCATATTTGAAACAGCCATTACTAAAGTGTCTAGAAGTGTTTACCCACCACCTCTGAGCATGACAAGAGAACCCATCTGCCACCAGCCGCACATCTAAAACTCAGGAATAGCATGAACACGGCATCTTTCACATCACGTTGTACCTCACCTCCAAAACAAAAAAATATCAGTGCTGAACAGCACACTGCAAGTCTCACATCCACTGTCCTGCACCATGTTTCTAAAAATCAAAATTCAAATAAAATAAATTTCACAAACTGAACACTCAAGGGACATTTTCATTTCACAACACTCAGAAGCAAATTCTGTCATTACAGGCAGTTTCAGCAGAGACAAATTTACCAACACCCACACGGCACATAATTCTGAAATTCAAACTCGGGCGGTGTGCTCTCATAATGAGAGGAAACGTTTTGGTTTTTAACTATTGATACTCATTATATTCAGTTGCCTCCTGGTGTATTAAAGCTTTTGATTAACTTTCGATCAAAGTGACTTTCGAGATGGCCAGTAGAGGCCCAAGCCAATCAACAATTCTTGATTTAACACCTTTAGATATAATATGTGAATGGATTTGAGAAGAGAAGAAGCAGCAGGACATTTCTGTCACCAGGTTTGTAAATGAGACAGATCCAGTGGAGCATGATGACTCATGTTGGGGTATAACAGATTGCGTTATGAAGCTCTGTCAAGCCTTATCTTGACAATGAACTTGGTGAATAAAATGTTATGATAATTGATAGGATTGATGACTAAAACTCTAATGAGAAACAAATATTTTAGTTTCCCATTTCTGACTTACTGCTTTCTAAAAGCTTTCATAAAAACATATTGAAAATACATTAGTAGTTTTCTTAGTGTAGTTTATTAATCTATATATATTATCCTTCATTTCCACAATATATATATATATATATACAAAAAAACAACAAAAAAATCATCTAATCCTTATCTAATTGCACAAGTATGATTTTTATTTTAGGTGACTGATAATTTTCTTTTTTCAACAATGGAATGGTAACATATACTTGTTCTACAGTGGATGACCGCTTTCAGCAAGGTTCACACGTATATGTAAGAATGAACACAAACCCAACAAATATTCTGCAAAACAGTTAAATAAGTCTCTAGCCAGATGGGCCTTTGCCAGACAGGTGTGGTAATGAGAAAATGAGATTAATTCTCATTAGATGGTTTCTAAATAAGCTTCCGCTCAGCAGAAGCGGTACCAGACACTGAGAAAGCAAAAGAGCCAGATAAATGTCTCTATTGAATTTCCTTCAAAAATCAAACTTACAGTTTTACTTCCGTTTAAAAGACTGTTTACATTCTCAGCCTTTGTGCATTTTCATTCAATGAAATGCGCCAATGCTTTCTGTATTATTATAGATCCAACGCTTTTTACTGCCAATTGCATCAAAGCAAATTAAATCACTATCATATTTTTTTCAACTTAGCAGTCTCCAAGACTGCATTCTCTATCAATAACCCATAAAAATGGATTTATGTTTTTCTGTAATTGATTACTGCAGATCTGCAGTCTCCCTTCCAGCTACTCTAACCCTCATACTTACTAATAACTGTGCAGATCAAACCAGAGAACATGCTTCTCCCAACTCCAGTTTAAGTCTCTGTTTTTGGCTCACTGTAAAAGCCCTAACTAAACCTCTGACTTAAAAAGCATTGCCTGGCATTGCTCCATAGTGACTGACTGGTTTACTTCTTTCTATAAACCTCATCTTACATATTTCATGAGTCACCAAACAACATATTGTTTTCACCTAATTTAGAAACTGTAGGCAGTTTCTGTGTATGCACAGTCACAGATACAATGATATGGGTGCCTTAAGGTTATAAAAGGGGGTGTATAATTCAGCAGCAGATGCTCAGGAGAAACTCTTCTGTGTGTAAATAAAGGTTAATAAGGAAGACCGCCCTCATAGATTGTTATGGAATACAAATAAATCTTCTTTGAGACCATGGCTTGTGGTTTTTCCTCTCTGCCAGGTTCACATTACAAATCAATATGTTTTGACACTCAGGTGAAGCAATATAAGATCTGCCTCCATGCGTTACTGTGAGATCCTCATCCTTTAGCCAACGAGCCATTCTGGGTGATATTGAGTTATTATTTTAAGATAAACTTTGGAATCAGCAAATGCATTTATGTGCATTCACATAAACATTGTTAAAGATAAAAAGGAATCATGACTGACTCTTTTTTTTAATCTTTTTGACATCTATCTAATGCTGCAATATGCTCCATTTCCTACTGATATGGAGAAGAAATATTGTAAATGCAATCCTTCAACATAATCCATCAACAAAAGTTTTTGTCTCTCTATGTCCTTACCATCTTCTCACCAGAGTAAATTTTAGCCACACTGATTTTGTGGATGTGCATCGTAAGCACTGCAATGATAACAAATGCTGTCATGAAGAATGTAGTCAGCTTTGCCATGTAAGAGATGATAAATTAACGCTGTCTAGACTCCGTTTGCTTGATTCAAGATAGTAATTTATTGTCTTCTGAACCTATTTTTAATCGGCAGATGAGACGGTGACATGACCACCCCCTAGCCATCTGCATTTACAAAACATTATCAGTAAATAAAATAAATAAAATATTACCAAGACTGTGAAAAACCTGAACCTTTTTATTCACACCTCGGATTATTAACACTTTGCATGTGTTAATTCCCTAATCCAGTGAATCTGTTGTTTTAATTTTTAAAACAAATATCATTGTTTACCTGATGATACAAAAACAAGGCGGGTGAAGAAAATTCGTTGATTGAATATTTTTTGTTATAAACTATTCCAGAAATACAACATGCAACAGACCACAAATGGATGTTCCAGCATTTAGTCTGTTTTGTTTATAGCCAATATTTTGTGACATTGTTTGTATTTGGGTGCGCTACCACAATATAATGCGTGTGTGCCATTTCAAAAGCCATTTCCTTTTCATCTGGGGTTAGAGCTTTCTTATTTCCTTCATTACTTCCCAAGGAAATGTGGGAAAAAAAATTTGCATACTGGTGAAATTGAAAACAACATTGAGGAACCAATATGCCAGCTCACTCAGAGAGAGAGGCTTTGATCGTTTTCTAAATGAGGGTGGGATTGTTGGGTCCTTCGTTGTGAGTGATTGTGTTTCAAGCAAAAAGGTGTGATCTGCTCATTGTTTTACTTTATAATGAAACCTAAACTGTTGAAGTTAGCAGTATTTTTCTTTGTATCCCTCTTCAGCATTCTGTGTCTTGTAGTGCATCACTTGTCTGTCTTCACAGACAAACAAAATAATTTGCCAGCAATATTATTCAGGCAAAGTTATGATGAATACCCTGCATCTTCGCTGAAGTAGCATTCAGTGTTTTTTTTTTACGTGTAGCACATGATCAAGCCTTTTATTCAGCTTGGTGGGTATATGTTGTATTCACAGAACCACATGTTACACATCTAATATTTACTCATTTTTGATATATACTGAACTTTGTCATTGATTGATGTCAAAGCAGCAGTGGAAGAATTATCAAAGACTAATAAAATACACCCCTAAAAATATATAAATCTCACCTCATTACAAATCTTCTGACCTTCAGAAATCGCAATGCAGAGCTTTATTTAACTGAATGCATTGTATTAATGTTTTACTCTTATGCATATTGATTTGAACTGAACTTTTGTATACAGTGTGAAACTAGAAAAAAATACATCATATTTTTGAGGTTGATCTGTTGTTATCTAAAATCTGAATGTACAAAGTACTATAGCTGTCAAATAAGTGCAATGAATATATAAAAAGACCTTTCTGAAATCTATGGCGCAGAAGTTTTAAGTACTACAGTATATAATGGAATTCAGATATACCTAAGAATTTAAGTATAGCACTTAAGTGAACATTATACTCAAACCACTGGTACAGAAACGGAGGAAAATTAACTAATAAAGGCAAAAATCACTTTGTTAAAGCAAATATGACAAAACAGGAGGGGAAGTAGCTTTCCAATTGAAATGGAAATCACTAAAATGTGTTCTAATACTGACTGTAAGCAGCTCATTTATTGTGCTGTGCAAAGTGTGCTGAGAAAAGAAAGCGAAACCAAAAATTCAGTAAATTCTCATAGATTTCCTCCCTTACACCCAAATACATTTATTTTTCTTTTACATTCCAATGTTATCTCAGTCTTGCTGATCAAGTAAAAAACAACAAAGCTGACTTTAGTCAACTACTCTGCCCAACAGTGTATCAATATGATTTATTGTTAAGGGTTTGATTCAGAGTGTGTCATCCACCCAAGGCCTATGCTTACAGCTCTCACGCATCTACTGAAATTGTTCATTCAGATTTTCCATAACAACTTCATGTTGCACTGTACAACCAAAGAACACTATGCAATTTTACACTGACATTATTTGAACAATTCTCAAACAGAGGCAGGTATAAAATATCTACTTCCTAAAATAATCATTTCTGCATGCTCTGCTGCCCTACCTCCAGGAGATTATATCAGGCTGGTCTGTCTTCCTGTCTTCATCTGCCCTGCTGAACAACTTCCTTCTTGAAATTGAAAACCATAGGGCTCTTCATATTTCTCAAATTGAAATACTGTGCTCTGGGTTGATACATGACTAATTGACATACAACCTTCTTTTTTTCTTTTTTCGTGTGAATGTGGACACAGATTGTCCCCAGTTACACAATTTGGGCCTTGTAACAGCATTTAAAACAATTACATTGTTACTTAAGCTTCCTGCAGTCTTACCCAAAATATTTAAAAAAAAAACACTGGAGGAGTGGAGTTGGCTGTTATCTGCAATTGTTAGATTGCTCAGGTGAAGTAAGTGACGTTTGGCCAAACTACAGCTTTTTCCACTTAATAAACCAGGGAATGACAAATTTCTGTTCAACAACAGGGTGCCACTCTCCACTGCCATTCTGCTTGTATTGTCAGCCTATCATGATTTTCAGGTATCAGTAATAATTTCAGTGTAAATTAATATTAACAACCACAGTGACAGTGATTCCACCATTTTAAGCCATAAAAGAAATTTTTTATTTTTGCACTGAAATCACAATTTATTATATGTTAACTGACATAAAGAATTTGAAATGACTGCGGTGAGTCAGGAGTGGATGTGCCTGCATAACTTTGTGAGGAGGAAGTGTACCTTGTTTGTGCTTTGTATGGCTTTGTCAGAGTTAGAACACAAAACCAAAAATTAAAAAATCTAACATTTTTCTTTACAGCATTTTTATTTCACTGAAACACGGTTGAAATATAAAATTCAAAAACTCCCTAATACATGTAACAGCCAGTAGGCATCCTACAGTCAAGGTGATAAGACAAGGATTTTTTTTCCCTTCTGTCTGGTAGGTGCACAGCTCTGCATCAAAAGCTAGATTTTCAGACTGACCGGAAAAATATTTGATGTGGGTTTTACAAATAGCTCACTTTCACACACAACTTAAAAATAAACAGAAATTACATAAATAAAAGGGCTATGAGACCATTGAGGTAAAATGACTTCACACAAGACTAAGAAACAATAGCTGCTCTCTGAGATGATGCTTAGGAACAGCAGTACTGTGAGTTAAATGCTAACATGCTCACAGTTTACAGTGTATTGTGCTGCGGTGCAGTGATGCAGTGGTTACCGCTGTCACCTCACAGCAAGAGGTTTCCAGGTTGGAATCCCAGTCTGGACCCTTCTGTGCAGAGTTTGCATGCTCTCTCTTTGCCTGTATGGCTTTTCTCCAGGTATTTCTCCTCCCACAGTTCCATAAACCTGCACACGCACATACTCTGCATTGCGTCTGAGTGTTAGCGTATGTATGTATGTATGGATGTCTGAAGTTCTCAGTGCAAGTGCATTTAGGTCACTTTACTTGTTAAATAGTTCATAATTTGGATGCAAATTACTCGTCAGCACTCATCTTCGGTGATGGACAGATGTGTGGTCAATTGGCTGGTGGACCGTTTTCATCCACCTTCTCTCACCTCCAACTGACTGCATATGAACAATCAATTGCACCAATAATTAACTGTAGAGGAGGAGGGTTGCTGCACATTATTTGTGTGTGTAATACTGATTGGAATATTTCCGTACTAAGTCAAGGGATAACATGTCAGCTGAGATAATTGTGGACCAAACTGCTGGACCACGACAGACCAACAGACAGACCGACAACGTGCATTATCAGTGCCATGCTGCTAAAATGGGTAAAAATACACACTGTAAAGAAACATGAACTAATAAGACCATTTTCATATGCTTGTGTAGTAATTTTTTTTTATATCCAGTCTAATTACAGTTTCATTTAATTATAGTATTGTTTTAATTAGTCTCATGAATACTTAAAAATTAATTTGATTTTGAAGACCAGTGTTGTTTGTCATTTTGGGGAGACTGTGGCTTATTTATTTTTATTTTTAGTATGGCTGGGTTTCAGCAAGTACTTTATATATCATGGTCATGAACAGTAAGCTCAAGGGTATATATATATATATATATATATATATCCACTTTTAAACATCTTATCAAACAGCCTATATTGTAACCCCACCCACCACCCTGACCTTGACATTCTTTTTTACTGTTGTTATATGAATGTCCCTGTTTCTGCACTGCCACTCTGACAGTGTGTGTATGTGAAGCTGTACTGCATTAAGCTACACATCAGACAGAAATGCTTGCTGATAAAATTTTTACTGGTCTCAAAAAGACAAAAAGATGTTGCTGCGTTATTAAGTTTCCTATACAAACAGAGAGCTTGTATTTGATTGTTTCTTAATGCTGTGACAACCTAAACACAGAGGTGCTTTCGTGGATTTTTACTAAAATAGATGACTGTGTTAAAAATGAAATGGGTAGCATGGTAGGTTTTTACTGCATAAGCAGAGCAAGCAGTGAGTTCACTGTGTTGTGGTTAATGTTTGCTTGAATTTGATATTTGTGTACTCCGAAGTCTGGTTAACGCGCCCTGCACATGGGATGTACAACCACAACTGAATAAATCACACTTTAAAATACTGCTGTTGCATCGAGTGTCTGCAAAATGATGTCAAATGGACGTACTTGACAGTTGGTTCAGAGCATTAAACTCAAGAGTTAACACTGTATGTGATTTTGTTTTTATTTATTCATTTATTTTTGTCTGGCTGTGACCAGCACAGGTGTAAATGTGTACCACCACAGACACACTTGTCCACTACTGCCCCCATCCAATCCCTTACATTATTTTGCCGTTTACAGATTTGGACTCAGGGGAGCAGACAGTTACTTTAGGTTTCATCACTTTTTATTCATAATTCATGGGTTTCACAGCTATGAAAATAACCACATCAGCATTCAAGCATTTTTCAGTGATTTCAAGTAGGCAGACAAACATTACTTTGTGCTTGTGTCAAGTATTTGGACTTTTCTACAAAAGCAGGATTGGAGATTTCAGCAAATGAATTGCTAAAGCTCTCACCAACTCTCGCTCTCTCATATTTGCAGGTCATTTGTCATTTAGGCAGTTCAAACTTCCTTCTCGGTGTCTGTTGTTTTCAGTCTTTTTTACACTTTTTTCATATTTACTAATTTCCTGTTGTTTGTGTCTTTGCATTATGTCTGATATTTTCAACAATAACGTGAGACTGTGCTGTAGATTAAACTTTTTTTTTTTTTTTTTTTTTAGAATATTTCATCTCTAGCACAGGATAGAGTAAAAGAAGAACTGCTTAAAGAACAGCACTCTAGGAAAGGAAAACTACTGGGAAAAGTACTGCAAAAATGGATACGTACAAAATCCATGATGTATTCTTAAGTTGCTTTAGTTTGAAAATGGCCAGTTTTTCCTTTACTCTTTTAATCTTGTAAGCAATGACTTTTTTTTTTCAAAGCAGTTAATTTGAAGTCCAAAACAAACTTTAAATAATGGATTAGTGGTAGTTTCTCCTTCTTAACCCACATGGTGTAATAACCTGTCAAGATTTTCTCCAATTTGTTTATTTACCCTCTTAGTGACATACTCTCTTGGAGCATTCCAGCATTTGTTTGGGTCTCAAAGCGAGCGCAAATAATCTCTGAGAAGAAAATTAAGCAGACAACAACCAGTGATTCTGCTCTGCTGAAGGCTAGGCATGTGGGCATATGCTGGATCTGACTAATGCTTGTATTGCATTGCTTAGACAGCTTCTTTCTTTGCTTATTTGTTGATATCAGCTCACAAAGGCTCTGAAATTTCTGTCTGACTAATCTCCTCTGGGTTTGCAAGGTTATTATAATAACATGGTTGAAGTAAATAGCCATCTTCTTTGGTGGTGGAAACATTTTTAACCTTTTGGATTCATTTGTTGAAATACAATTCAAAGAGAGGATGGACTCACTGAATGTACTGATATTGAAAACCAAGACAACATCGGGGAAACAGGTTATATTGTTGTTCAGGAATCACGCACTCAACAAAATGTTTTTGTTTTGACACTGAATTATTTTATTAAACTAGTGCATAAATCACTTATATACAACAGAAATTCACACAGAAAACCGATTTACCCTAAGAGGTCGATACATGAAGAACTTTGTTTAGATTATTTAGAGAACAGATTTTCAGTATTCAGTATATATATATATATATATATATTTACTTTTCTTCTACGTACATTAGCAAAATGCATATAAGTGGATACTGGCAACAGTATACAGTTCATCATAACAAATGCTTATTATATCTTAATAAACAATTAATAATCAGTTAATGAAGATTTACTAATACATTTTGAATTAACGTTTCTTGTGTTATTGAACATGTAAAAACTACTAATTCAATTACTTGGAAAAGATAAATACATGTGCTACAGTTAGTTATCTGACATATTTGTAAAACATGAATCGTGCACATGCAAAATTTCCAAGCATTAATTAAGTTGTAATAATTAGTTCATCATTAGCTCTAGATATGTACATGTTATACAAAATTATTTGTTAGAATACATAAAACCATCTGTTATTATACTCCCATATCATGAAAAGTTTGGTTCAGAACTGAAAGATCTTTCACGTTTAGTTGTAACTCTGTAGATGATGTTCACAGTGCTGTGATTTTGCACGCGACTGTAATGGTGAAGAGATTGGTGAAGACAAAGGTTTCTGTCTTACAGCTGTAGCATAGCACATGTTGGAGCTCTCCAGAGATTGTGGATTTGACAGCTGCAATGAATTTTCTTCCCAGAGTGTTTCAGCACAGCCTGAATAAGAGATTCTGATTTCAGAGTACAGTTGAACTTCTCATATCTGCAAATTGAGAAGACTCAGTTGAGGTATTTCAGACTCAAAATGCTTCCTGGACATCCCTCCGTGAAGTATTCCAGGTACATTTGACTGAGATAGTCAAGGCATACCCATGTTTGTGTATTGACATATGACCTGACCTGAGAACACCTCAGGGTCATCCTCAAGGACCTGAAGGATGTGGTTTGGGGAAGGGAGGTCTGGTCAACGCCTCCTGCCACCAAGACCCAGAGAAGTGGCAGCAAACAGATAGACAGAAAAATAAGCATTTTGTGTTTGTTAATCCTTTTTGTGTGACAGCTGGTAACTAGATGTTGTTTTAGGGGCAGTGACACTGCCTTATCCTTTAGAGAACATTCCTTTAGAATTTTTGCAGCCCCTATCAGTTATTTATAAAACATTTTTCAGTAAGCATTTGTTGCTACGAATGTAACACGCAAATACACAAAATCAGCGTACTGTTCACATTCTCTGGGTAATGAAATGGAACACTGTTGTAAAAGTAGAGACTGTCAAACATAAATAAACTTACAGATAGTTAGCATATCAATACTGATTCTTAAAGTCAATAATCAACAGTCCATACAATATGCACTTGGTTGTAAAAGCAACACATATTAACAGCTTCACAGTATAAGTAGGGAGAAGAAAGCAAGCCTGTCTGTACTGTCTCTGAAACAAAAGAACTGCTCCAGGGCTGCTGCTCCCACTGTGATATATTTTTCTAGTCTGTATGATGCAATAAGAGTCAGGTGCTTCCTCAGCAAATCCTATATATGTGTTTTTTCTCACTATCCACAATGTCCTTGTCTTTGTTCTCTTTCCATGTGTTGCATGTGTGCTGCTTGGACATCTACATGAGATACTCACATACAAAGTGTGTATAACATGCAATGTAGTGCACCGTAACTGTTCATGAGAAGACATCATTAAAAATGGTAAATACTCTTCTTGCATTCTGCACTTGAGGCAGGATACAGGAGAGAAGGGAAGAAAACAATGAATTTGTTATTATGTTTTTTAAGTGCTTAGCAGCACTGAAGGGAGGCATTGAGTGCTGCTGAGGACTGCAGAGAGTTTTAAAGCAGTCGCTGAAATGAAGATGTACAATACTTTCCTGTTTCCATGCCTGTAAAGTGCAATGCATATTTTCATCTGTGGTACTCACTTCATAGTTTTATAGGGATAAAACACATCAGTAGCAGATACCTTCACATATCTCTTTAACCCATGCTGAGAATAATTATTAAAAACTTCTCCTCTCTCATTCATCTTCATGGTTTTGTTTTAAATTCAAGGTCAAATAGCACAACAGCCCTTTGTAGTACAAGGTACAGTACAAACGAAATGTGACTCTACTGTCCCCACAGACCCCACAAAATCCCAAAATCCTGAATTATGGAAATGATCAGGGAAACGTGTAATGCGAGTAAATAGAAAAACCTAAGACAAAAGGATACATGAAGAGTCAGTGTGTAAACTTTCATCAGTAAAACATTGAATTTGAAAGTATCCACCTTTCACAATCATTTTCAAGTCAAACATTGTCTTACCTATAACGGTAGGTGACCCTAAAGCAAAATGCTCAAATCATAATTATTATAATTGTACCTGTACAGTAGTCAGATTGTGGAAAACAATTTTAGACAGTTTGTTTATCAGTGCGAACATTATTTGTTGATAGTGCATCTGTGATTTAATTATTTGAGGCATTCTGTCCCTTTTGTTTGCACTGTTAGGCACTGTTAGTGTATTGTTGCGAGGTTTTTACTCAATTTGGGCTCACTTGTCTAATCACTTGTTCCTTGCATTTGGATGAGGCTACTGAGTCGATAGGAACGCTGCCCAGAAGTGTTGCTTTGTATTTGCTTTAGCTTTGCCAAGATTAGCTTGGCTGAAACCAAACTGTAAATACTTCTGTGTGTGTTTCCAGAATACGGGACAGTTCTATCTTTTCTTAATTTCACAAAACATAGTAAAAAAAAAAAAAAAAAAATTAGTAGTATATTTTGAACATAGAAGTCAAAGTGAAAATTTTAAGATGTGCCTTTGAGATGATGCCCAAAGAGAAATGCCTTTTATTTTAATGTTGTCAGAGTTTTTGTATATAATGCATTTTGCATCATTTTTAGGTTTACCTTTTTTTTTGGTTCAGTGGACAATGGATTGACAATGAGTGGTCGTCAGCTGACTGAGCACACTTGGGCTATAAAAGCTGATCCGTGTCCCTTATAACAGCATCCGCCCTGAATCACTTTCTTTTGGCTGACACCTTCAGCATCTTCCCTTCAACCATACATCAAGGCACTGCTTCCGTTGCTCAGCTACACACTTCATTGTTCATTTGTATTAATCTTAGTTTTAATAAATTAACTTTGTTTTAAGTGTAACCTTTGCATGGACTCCCGTCTTGTCACAATCCCTGTATCACACAAACTGGCTTCATTTGATCATTGTTAATTTTTGGTGTTTTCAGGGTTTCAGTGATGTGTGTCCTAAAGCTGCAAAAGTAGCCCTGTTTGAAATTAAGCTGTTCAGACCATTTAAAAGTTACCAGCTTCTTGGATCCTTTAAAAATGAGCCTTAAAGTGAGCTATAAATATATTTTACTTCATGCATGTGGTATGTTTTACGTTTATCTTTCTCTTTGATCTATATGCAAGAAATAAAACATGTGTTGTTTAAATGTTATGTATATAAATGTACATCTCCATATAGTAGGAATTCGGGTCAGAAAATACCTTTTATTCTATGAACCACCTTGAATTGTTTGTCCTTCCATGTCTTCTATTCTGGTCATATAATTCATAAAATGAGGCTTGTACAAGTCATTTCACAATCTAATTTATCAAGCTCTTTCATAACTCTAAAAACTCAAAATGATGGTCCTTCATATTCTACAGTTGTGCAGAAAAGAAAAAGATCTTTTGCCCATGCCTCCTTCAATATCGGTAATGGAGCAACCTCGAACACAGCAAAGGAAACTAATTTTTCTGGTATAATGTGAATAATAGCCTGGAGAATGTCAGTCTCTAAGACACCTTGGGTAACATGTCTTCATTGGTGGCCATGCACACCTTTGGAGTATTTAACATTTTCAACAGCTTCCCATGAGTTGGCAACCTGCAAAGTGAGGACTCGGTAAAGGTTATGGGTACTAGAGATGTGCCAGGATATGAATATACTACTTGGAAAAGCACAAATAAGGTGATGGAAACCCAAAGTTACTGGTCATTATTCAGAAAAAAAGTCAGCTTCATGATTAACATGTCTATGCATCAGCTATTATGTTTCTTCAAATGGAAAGGCAAAGCTTAACTGTAGAGGTGGAGTAGTTACAGTGTGACCAAGAGACTGAGAGGACTGATTATAATGTGGACTGAGAATGCTCTAGCAAATAAGGGAAACTGGTAGCATGTTTTTGGGGACTTCGCTGTGCACAAGACAAACAGAATGACATTGAGACAGGCCAGTACAACCACTTTGTTGCCTAGCAACATAGCTTCTGTGTACATGCTCCAGGACACAGCCACTGTGTAGGCAAAAAAAGTTCTCATATTATTGTTATGTAATTACTGTAAAGTAGAAATTTGCATTTCCATAGCTGACTGCAGTAATGTTAACACACCAAGAAACACTAACACAGCATCACTGACATTTAAGGTTGTTGTTAACCTTTTTTTATTATTAAGGTTATTATTTTTCTACATTTTTTTACTGTAAATTTATTTCACCAAATAAAGAAAAAAAAAGCACTGCCTATCAATGGTTCTTTACAGTGAATCATGGCAACAAGGATGAGGAAGATAAAGAAAATGTTTTTGTTTTTTATTATTATTAAAAATCAAGCTGTTAATGGAGAAGATGATGGTCAGAATACACATCATTCCTCCATTGATATAGTTCTTTAGCAGTGCAAGGACAGTGCATCTGTCATGAAGTGTCAACACAGTATTTATACTGCATGTATATAACACTCGGACTGTGCTTTATACATTTCAAAAATGACAGTGAAAATCAGTGATATTTCCCATCCCCAGATATCATCATATGTTAACTATGTTCAGTTTGGTAGGTGAACACTGTTAATTTCTTTATTTAAATTTTGTTGCGGTATGCAACAAAAATGCACTAAGATGATAAGAACAGGATATCGCATGAAAACACTCTGCAAGAGCTGTCGCTGGCTAATTTACACAATTTTAATTGTGCAGGTGGTGAAAATGTGCCAAATGAGGTGACTGAAAAAGACAGAATAGGTGTGGAAGTTGCTGCGCTGTCTCTGGTGCTCTCTGTTTGCCAGGCTGGATAGTTGTGATTATCGCAGTGATTTATACAGAAGAACTACATGAAAACTAAAATTGTACTGGCTCATATGTGCATTGTGTTAAAACTTAGTATTCTTTAATGCTATTTGATGTCATCTTGGATTTCTAGCTGATGATAATCTCATCACTTAGTCACCATGCAGTCTGGACCTCTACTCAGTGCTGCAGGTTCAGGGACTATGGTCCTGAGACAGCGTTGTTGAAATATTAATCAGATTTTTATTTAATATTTGAATTGGTTTATTGGCTATTCAAACTGAAAGGTGCCTATGCAATAGTTCTGGCTCAGTACAAGCACAAATAACACTGTTGTGAATGTTTATGTCTAAGTGGATCAACAGTTTTTAATATTAAGTGAAATTAACCGTGTGAGAGCCATCGTTGTACAGTCCGGCTACTCCTTATAGGTTTTGGCTTTACTCTGTGGTGCAGTCCTCTTTGGACCAATTTGGACCAGACAATTTGTCATCAGCTCCTCCTGGGGATTCACTCCTGGTCAACATCTCAAGACAACCATCACTGATTGCACCATCTTCTCTATCTAAGGCTGGTTCCTCCCTTCTTTTATACTGGTTCCAACCGCCAATTACTAACCTGCCCAATCCAGTCAAGTTGATCAAAGCCACCTTGTGGAAACGCCAGGGTAGCTGTTGTGAAGTTAACTTGTGTGCGACAGTTGACTCTGAATGCAATTTAGGCCTTTTGATGCGTATAAAACAGTGACTTTTCAATGTGGGTGTATTGTATAATACTTGTGTACAAGGTACTAGTATGATAGTACTGGTATCTGAACAATTTCATTTCAGCACCACATGTAGGCAAACTGACTTTGTAGTTGTACAGTCACTCTTATGGGTGGCTGCTTAAACTGTGATTTTGTTCAGCAGGCGCAAGTGTTGCAGTCAAGTAGGCCCTTATTTTGTTTCTTTCATCTGTTTTCCGTTGTAGTGAGTCAGTGGGGATTTTTAGGGTTAGGAAGCGTGTGTTGTTTTGTTTGTTATATGATCCGGCGCCATCTGCAGCCCTCTACCTTTGCTCCATATCTCCCATTTTTTTTAGGTTGTTCTGGTGTTCGCGTACTGAGCAGACAGTTGTGACTTTGTAATCTTCTTTATTGTATGTACAATGCACAATAAAAGGCAGTGCTTGGTAATACGTTGCTTCTCTTTTCCCTGGACACCTGTAAGGTTGTAACAAAAACACAACTTCTGCGTGGAAGGTGTCGTACGCCTCTTTCAGGACCTGTTTTGTTCGTACATAAAGGTTAGAAACGAGATCCCTGGTCTTCTGTTTTTTTTTTTTTTTTTTTACGGTGTGTGGGATTTCCTTGTTTCCTGGAATGGGTTCCTATGGCTGCTTTTATTTTTACCCACAGTCTACATAACAGGTGATTTAGGGAGTTTAAGTTCACCATGTAGTGGGTGTGGGGCTTTAAATATATTTTTCTTTGTTCACCTACAGTTATGTGTAATTTCCTGTGCTGGACTGGGGATTCAGAGGGGAGGTTTCCTTGCTGTTCAGCCAATGATTGCTCCTCATGAGTCTGACCGGGGAGAATGCTCCTTGTGCAGTAAATAGAATGGCATTCTTATATTGCTACACCTATACAAGCAACGGAAGTAGTTACTGATACCTCAGTTCCTTTGACAAAGAAGTAGCACTGAAAGAATCTTATTTATTTACTTAATTTTGATGACGTCTCTCGCTTACTGTTATTCATTTAGTTCAAATGCATCTGCTAAATAAATGTACGTGACAGGAAATGTAATAATCGACTCGTGTAAATGGTTATAAGCTGAATACTTAACCAGGCAGGTTATTAATTTCTCAGACAGGGATGCAGTGATTATTTTCCCTGAACATTAACCAGGCACTCTCAATAATGACTATTCTCCTGTTTTGTCGTTAAGATATGAGGACTCATTGAAAGTAGAACAAATTAAGGTAAAAATAAATAAATAAATGAAAAATTTCATAATAAATATTTGGTTTATAACTGAACAGTGACTAATTTGACACCTTGCATGAGCAGGGAGATTTGTATGTTGCAATGCTTAAAGTAAGGCACATTACTATTAAAATTAAATCTACAGGGACTAAAGACATCAATCCATACACAATACAGAAAACAGACCTTCAAATTTGGATGTCTTTATGCTGAATCTCTCTTTCTCTCTCTCTGTCATTTTCTCCCTGAGTTGGTTCAACTATGTCAGTGAATAAAAGTGCTTTAACTTGTTCTGAGCCAATTAACCTGATTCGCGGACAGGTGCGCCAACTGGCAATGTCAGGAGAAAACCAATCCCTCTCTGCATCCAGCTGGTGCTCAAAGCACATCCACACTATCCAAACGTACTGAGGCTAGTGAACTACTCCCCGGGGGATATTGCAATATGGTTTCCATCAACACACTGAAGTGCCCTTCAACAAGGAGCTGAACCCTAACTGCTCAAAGAGTGCTGTGCTGGTAATTCTGACCTTTGAAGGAATATGATGTCTGACTGTTGTTTGTACTTTCACCACAGAGAAATAAAAATATTAAATTCTTTATAAGTGTGATTTACAAATCTAACACGATTAATGTAGTCCTTTACGTACCTCTCATCACACCGAACATGATGTTTCATTCATATGGAACAGATGAAGTGCAAACACCTTTGAAAATACTGAATTATTCAGATGCCGTGTGAGCTGAACTGCAATCATACGCATGATTGTCCCATTATGAGTTAACTCAATTGTAGTGTAAGAACATGTACCATTCAACATTTAACCCCTGTGAACACTGAATCCCCTCTAAATTGTTTATGAATTGGTATAAAAGGAAATCCTTCTGCAGTGACTAGTGCTGCAAACCATGTGGCATGACTGTGTACGTGTTTATTACATTCTATAAAGCATTAGTACATTACAGATTATTATTGTATGTGTGCATGCAAACACACAGAAGTGCACATTGAATGTCCGCAGAACTGCAACATATACCTTCAGTAGAATAGAATAGAAGTCACAACAAATGTTGTTTAAACACAAATAGATTCACATTTTCATCCACTTTGGGATGACAGGAGCATATTTCACTATACCAATCAGTTTCAGTGTCCACAATTATCAGGCTACCTGAATGACTCCCTGAAGTCAACTAATGCATAACAAGTGTGTTTTCATCTGCTTGGGCATAAAGACGGAGTTTGAAAAAATATTTTTAATGACAAAGAGGCAGTACACTGCATTCTTAAGAATCACTCAACAACCACACACACAAAAATTCAATCTTCATTCCTAGATTTCCCCACTATAGTTAGAAAGTGGCCAAATTACATTTTTCATGTTCATATACATCCATTTCTGAAATGGTTTGTGTTCAGAATGAACATGTATTAAAAAAAAACCTATCAAGTTGATGAGGGAAAGCATTAAATATATTGTTTTCGTATTGCTTGCAACTGGGTATATGTCAGATTGGCAAATTATGATATTTTAGGCTTTTTTGTTGTTGTTGTTTTTTTTACATAACATCTGATTTGTAACTTGAAAGTTTGTTGTCGGGATAATAAAATGACGTGATGTGCAAGAAAATGTTACCTCTAAGGTGATGATAAAGTTACACCTCCATGGTGCCCATCCATTGTGCCACTTTGAGGTGTTGTAAATTCATGCAATTTAGTAGCAATGTTAATACTATTATAGACTGATGTGCCATACATCTTGAATTGGTACGGTCAGCAGTGGAAAATCTCCATGCAACAAGAAAGTGGACACTGAGTCAAGATTGTTTTGTCAAATGTTATTTCTTAGGTGAAAGATAAATTGTCAAACTCAATAACTCAACATTTCCATGATACATGAACAGACCCACCAAGCTGGTAACGCTCATGTGATTGTTCCTAAAAGCTCCAAAACAAGCATGTGAGCAAACAGTGACAGAACAATTTCACATATCTTCAATTCATTTATCAGATGGCATCACAGTTACATTACCAAGAAAAGAAAACATATGTTATTTGTAACTGGAGGAAAATAGAAGCTTAGAATTGTATAACAGCGCTACTACGAGACAGCTTTTTCTTACCTTTTTTCTTCTCTGTTTTGTTCCAAAACGTTGGACCTGGCATGCCCTCTCTAGCTGATCGGTGGAATAGCTTGATTATTATCCATCAAATTTCATTGTTGCAAGGTGAATTCTCTCAAGACCAGATTGGTTTAAGGCTGGACTAAAAGAAGTAGAATTCTTGGAAAAAGAAAAGAAAAAAAAGAATAGATCCGAGCAATGACCCTCCTCATCCCGTCATTTTCTATAAAGCCTTGTTATGTGTAGCAATGTTATTGAGGTTAATGCTAGTAGAAGCAGGGGAATGCTTGCTTTGATGGATGAGGAGAACCAGCATTTAAACCATGAATGTTAAGACCGACAAGACAATCCTTTACTGAAAGAAGAGCATGCAATAGCTACAAATGGGATGGCTGAGAATTAATGTCTATGTTTCCTCTCAATGAGTTATCTAGCTTGATGGTCAAGATACTATATTTTGCGCTTCCTCATCTATCTTCTTTTTTTGACTCTGCCGAGTAATCCATTTCCCTCAATTTCTGGTCTTGAGGCTTGCCACTGAGGGCCACAGGATCAATATTTGCCAAGTTTAAACCACAGGATTATCCGTCTGTCAGGGCTCGCAACAGAAGCTCTCAACTGTGACATAAATCTTGGACTGTCCTCCACTATTTGAGAAGGTCACACCTCCAAACAGCCTTTGTTATAATGTACACCTAAAGGACGGATTAAGTAGTCGATAATGTCACTCCTACACACACACTGTACAATGTTACGCACAATAAGCCTTGAAAGTGTTCTTATAAATTTACCATATATGATTTAATCTCTCTGCCACACTGCTCTGTTTGCTGTGCCAGGTTCTTCACTGTAATGCAGTTTAATATAGTCAGAGTAGCCACTTTTTCCATGACTTTAATGTCCGTATGAATAAGACTACTTACTCTAAGCAAACTGAAGCATACACATTTTTACCAATTAGCCCCAAGCATACATTTGAATTTCATTAAATGTGAGAGAACTGTGAGAATTATGGCTTTATGTGAATACTACAGTAAGACCTGCACAGGAAGTAATAAAAAGGGCTTCATAAAAGCCTATAGAGACAGAACAAAAAAAGGACAAGACTAAAATATAAAACTGAAAGAGAAAGTGGAAGATTATACTTAAGCTATTATCAAACCCAAACTAGTGTAAATAAGGCATTTATTGGAGAATATTTTCAGCTGCACATTTGGAGCCTCAATGTTTACAGCAGCAGGACTGTGATTAAATAAGAACAAACTGCAGTGCCCATGTTCTTGGAAATGAAGTTTGATTTTACATCTTTCGAGTGTGATGATGAGGCTCAGTCATGTGCTTTAATGTTTTTTTTTTTTGTTTGTTTTTTTTTTGTGGTTATAACAATAGATGTCTAGAGTACAGAGGAATAAGCTTATGCAGTATGCTTCATAGACTAAAGCATGGTTGAACCCCTCAACCGATAACAAATGACTATATGTTAAGACAAACTAAAAATACACCACATACAGAACTCCTTTCAGTTTCACTGAGACACACATTTGCCATTTACAAAGCTGAAGTGTAATGGCTATTCGAGAACAACAATGCAAGGGAGGTAAAAAATAAGGTTGGCCTGAACTCAACAGCTGACCAACTCAGTAGAATACACGAATGACCTAATTTGCTTTATTGCACTGCTGTGAGACTGATGGACCATATTAACATGGAGGAGGACTGACGAGAGGGTGGCACACCAATAAGAGTAACATCTGAGGAAGTGCGCTGCTCACTCTCCATTATAAATGCAAGGACACCCATTGGCCCTGATAGAATGGATGGAAAGAAGCTACAGAAGTATGGTCAACAGTTAAGGCCTGCGTTCACTAAAGTCTTTTGATTATCACTGGACTCAAAAATAATTCCGAGGTCATGGAAAACAATACCATTACCGAAGAAAGATAAGAAGACTTAAGAATTACTTTATATATTTTTACATACACATTTATCTTCTGCATTTGATCCATCCTTAGTTGAACACACATGCAACACCCAGCAAATTACATGCAATGAAACACACAGGCACAGTGGACTGCGTCAAGCGAATTGGAGGTTAAGTGCCGTGCTCAAGGGCACATCAGCTGGTTAATGGAAGGGGAGAGCGTTTTTCGCATTAATCACTCCACCACACCCACATTTTTCCAGCCCATCCAGTGGGGGAATCGAACCAGCAACCCACCGCTTCTCCAACCTCTAGGCCATGGCTGCCCTCCAGAAGTCCTTCCAAATTAAATGGTTTTAGACATGTAGCTCTAACGTCAGTATTCATTAAGTGTTTTGAGCAATTTGTTTTATCTCATTTAAAGCCTGAAACCAATGGTCACATGGATACTTTTACAATTTGCATATAGAGCCAAGTGGGATGCAACAGAAACACTTCTGAACCAATTTTACAAACACCTGGAAACCCCATCATCTATATGCACATATGTTTGCTGATTTCTCATCTGCCTTCAATACTGTCCAAGCAAATCTGTTGACAGCTGCATAACAAGGGCGTAAATCATACTTTCATAAGTGGGATATACAACTTCCTTGCTGAGAGGGAACATTATGTCTACTTTCATGGAGGACAGTCATCTGTCATCAGCACATGGAGAGAGTTGTAATGCCTAGTAAATTCATCATATCAGTGTATCAGTCATCAGGCTTGTATCTTAATTAAAATAGATAAGCTGTGGATGTTGATCTGAGCCATCATGTGAAACAGTTTCAAGCAGAGCAGAGAGTTGCTTTCGGTATGCCTTTGAAACCCAGAGGAATCAAGGCAGTCACTTGATTAAAATAAAGAACAGTTTCAAGACAAAGAAATGTAACATCATCAGACTTATTTGTTAAATCATGAAAATTAGAAATCAAAAATATTTTAAATATTTAAAATGGTTTTATTAATTTTTCAGTTTGTGCAGAATACTGTAGACTACTCATAGTGAATACAAACAATTCTGTTCCTTTCTGTACATGTTTTCATTGAGTCTCAAACTTTTTTAACCAGCATGCATCTGTTTAATGAAAAATGCTTGTGCAGTTTTTTGAAATCATGTCTCATGCTGAAGTCTGTAATTTTATTCCCTTACACACACAAACAGCCTTTCATAGGACCATCTTTGACAACATTAAGCTCATCTAAACTGTCTAATTGAGACATGCTCAGTCAATTATTAAAATTATGCAGGTCAAAGTATTGTTCTACATTATTAGTTACTATTATTGCAGTTGCTGTCAGTACAGCGTGGACAGAACATGAATAATAGGGTCTGTGCAAATAGATTTATGAGCAGAATTACACAGGAATATCAGCAGTATTTTTAAAATTACGCCCATCACACAGGACAGTGTTCTTATTCAGCAGCGAAGGTCACCTGTAAACTCAGCATTAATCTCCCAAAGTGCAGCGATGGCTCCACTTTGCCCTTGGAGAGGAGCAGGGCACATTTGGGTTCATTACTGTAAATCTTGGCCCTGTCTTGTATGATGCATTGCTAACATTTACTTGCTATTCCACACTGGTTTAATACATATAACTTAAGTAATTAAATTAATGTGGTGCCCCTGAGTCTGTCATGCAGAATCTTCAGCTGTCTTTATTACAAGCTGCAACATGCATGACAAAATCATTCACCTTACTTCATACTTGATGTGACATTGATAAAATGATAAATAGTCAGTGGATATAGTTGTCTTTTGTAAATTGATACACTTCTGCAAAATATTATAATGATTGTTTGATGATTTAAAATCCAGCATTTCAAGATGTAGAGTGACACAGGATCAACAAGTCAATCAACAACAAACACCATTAATCAAACTTAACCTCAGCTGATTCATTGTGTGCCTATTGCCACATCACTGCAGCATTAGAAGAGTTAATGGCTGTAGAGAGATTACCACTCATACCACTGAATCTACTGTCAGCATTGTTCAAAATGGAGTCAGGGATTACACCATTCAACAAATCTGACATGCTCAGGGGTCAAATCTGGTGATGAGAGTCAATGAACCATATGAAAGTTTTCTAATGGCAAAGCTAGACACCCCATCTCGATGATGTCAAAATGCCAAATTCACACTTTTCAATGCTTCAAACATTTATTTGTCAAATATGCAAGTAATGTTGAGTGAAATGTGCAATGTGCCATGGATATAAGGTCATACTACACGGCTAGAGTGAATACAAGGATCTGGGGAAAAAAAGGGAACATAAAGATTAAGACTCAAGGTGAAACGTAAATATATATTGACAAAATGTATCCAGATATAGCATTGTGCAAAGGTTTTAGGCAGGTGTGAAAAAATGCTGTAAACTAAGAATGCTGTCAAAAATATAAATAATAATTGTTTATTTTATCAATTTACAAAATGCAAAGTGAGTGAACAAAAGAAAAATATAAAACTAATCAATATTTGGTGTTACTGCCCTTTGCCTTCAAACCAGCATCAATTCTTATAGGTACACTTGCACAAAGTCAGAGATTTTGTAGGATTATAGTCAGGTTTATGATGAACCAATTATACAAACAGGTGCTAATGATCATCAATTTCACATGTAGGTTGGAACAGTCATTAACTGAAACAGAAACAGCTGTTTCTGTTAAAACTTAAAGTTTAAAAGGAGGCTTAAAACTGGGCGAGGAACAGCCAAACCCTGCTACCAAGGTGAGGTTGTGGAAGGCAGTTTCATGTCACAGGTCATACACCATGGCAAGACTGAGCACAGCAACAACACACAAGGTAGTTGTACTGCATCAGCAAGGTCTCTCTCAGACAATGAACCCAAACATACAACCAATGTCATTAAGAACTATCTTCAGCGTAAAGAAGAACAAGAAGTCCTAGAAGTGATGGTATGGCCCCAACTGCGCCCTGATCTCAATATCATTGAGTCTGTCTGGGATTTCATGAAGAGACGGAAGGATATGAAGAAGCCTACATTCTCCAAGATGTTTTGAACAATCTACCATCCGAGTTCAAAAGCTGTGTGCACATGTACCTAGAACAACTAATGCTGTGTTGAAGGGAAAGGGTTGCCACACCAAATATTGATTTAATTTTAGATTTCTCTTCTGTTCATTCACTGCATTTTGTTAATTGATGAAAATAAACTATTAACACTTCCATTTTTGAAAGTATTCTTAGTTTACACCATTTTTTTCACACCTGCCTAAAACACAACACATGTCACAAGTACAAATATTCACATAATGTACATATTTTTGTCCCTTAAAAAAATATAAATATTATATTTAGGTTTCATATAAGAAGTGTCCAAGAAAAAGTCACATGTGATTCAGGTTTAAAACAATGCAATCTTATCTGAAAGTCAAAACAAGACAGTGAATAGTTAATAACCAGATCAATAATCATTTTGTGGTAAGGTAAGGCGACAACTAGTGAGACTTGTGTCTTTTTCAGTACATGCAGAGTCACCATCTGCCTATTCATGCTGCTTGCTTTTACCCGTCAGACACACAGAGGTTAACAAAGTATGTACTACAGTATGCTGTTCAAAAAGGCCTTCAATATGCAAAGACAAATAGAGGGGTCCTTTAAAACCTCGTTTTGTAGCAAACTCTAGTGCAACACTTGATTTATTTTGCCACTACTTAAAGGATGTCACTGACAAAGCTGATTGATAAATGACCATTTTGTCCAAACACTGACTTCCTGCGTTGGATTTTAACTTAAATTGAATTTTAAGCTCCAATGAGATGTCAGTGTTAACACACTAGAAACCCTCTCGGGGAAAATGTTGTTGTCAATGCAGAAACACATTTTGGCTTTTCTTCTTACTTTCTGGCCATTTCCCAAACATCATTATTCTTCATTCATTCAAATACACTTTGACAGAAGGGATGTTTTTCTAAAGGGATAATATTTTACTTGCTAAGACTTTCCTTGAGTTCACATGATGTTGTGATTATTTCAAAAGATTTATGGCCTGTGTGGTTAGATTATACTGGGGATATTATAATGTATGCAATTAAATAATAAGCTGTCTAATAGATTGAAGCACTGCACTTATTTTATTTAATGGTTTAGCTGTGTGGACTGCAGTTGAAGATTTTCAATATCTGACTGATAAAATGCTGTCAGATTATCCATGTGTCTCATAATGTTTGTGTGTATATCCAACATTTTACAAATTCTGACAGCAGTTTTCCTCTGTGAACAATATTTCCAGTTCTATGTTATTTAAATCAAAATATTTAAATCAGCAACAAGATGGGAGGATTAATATCCACTCATGACAGTAAGCACCTCAAAGATTTTGCAGAGCATATCATTTTATAAGTTTACACTAAAGCCTTTTTGCCCCCCATCACCAAGTCTATGCCCGCTCATGTAGGCTATGAATATTAGTAATAAGTGTTATCAACATTCACAGTCCAAACATATACTAATTCCAGTGTGTCCAGCTCTGCATAATCAAAAATAAATAGTCTTTTATCTGATGCTTAGGCCATTTTCATTTTTATTAATGTAGCTGAAATAGCTGCTCTAAAATTCCAAAGAGCTAAAGTGGATGGGCAGTTTTAATGTTCTAAATGAGTAACAAGGATTCTCATGGATGAGTGCAATTATTCTTAGAGGTTAATGTTGGACTCCTGAAAAGCTCCACAGTAATTGATAAATGGGTGTATAGCCCCGAGATGTATTCAGGGTTACTGGGCTGCAATACGCCTGGAGCAGCTCTTACACTGAATTATTAAAGACTGCTCTTTCCCCATTTCTTTGGAGTAGTGGCTCAAAAATTGAACATTAAAGTAACCAAAATATACTGTAAGTTTATATATGTTTTTCTAATTCAACAATTTTGTTTATTATCAGTACTGGATATACCTTTTCATTATTATTATATTGTTATTCTTATTTCATTATTATACATTATGATGTGTATATATATATAAGGAGAGAGAGAGAGAGAGAGAGCTGGAGGGGGGGGTTAGTTATCAGCACATAGCAATATTTCTGAAATCCATATTATTAAATTAGATTCTGTATTTTTTATTTTGAACAAGAGAAGCAAGTCTTGGCTGGCCAGAAGAAGAAGAGCATCCTTCTCAGATGCAAGAAATGTCTGTTGTTGCTATAATGCTTACTGCTCCACAGTAGTGCAAAACTGTAAATAAATCAAAAGATTATGGTTTCCTGGAACTTTTCAATAAATATCAAAAGGCCTGGATACATCACAGTTTTCAAAAGTGAAAAAAACAGAAACATAACCGGATAAACCTTGCAATAATTCAAGAAGAAAACAAATTCTGCCATTTACTTTGAAATGGCCAATGAGAAATACCACTGTGTAACTTAATTCTACACTTGATACTTGATATTATGCCTGCTTTAAGTCCTACTGGGGACCTTCGTTCCAAGCCATCAGCTTTTCATTTTCTGTGAGCTCTCTCTTGCCTTTTGTCTAATTAAGACAAAAATGACAAAGACTTTTTGAAGATAGCACATAATAGAAGGTATTGGCATTTGTTTAGGCCAGAAATGACGAGCACTAGGTGGCTGAGTGGGAGGAATGAGAGATTTACTGAACACAACCACTCAGTCAGAGTCAAAACTGAAGTTAGACTAATTGTCAATACTATGCCTGAAGTGAAGAGCATCTGTAAGTAATCCAACCAAACTTCAATTTAATCATTTCTGACTTTAAGGCATTAAGGATCTGCAGTAGTAGTCTATGTACAGGAAATACATCTCTCATTGTGAGTCTAACAACAGATCCTCCTGACTCCTGCCATCGACTGAAATAGAAACATTGCAGCCTTAATTCAGTCTATACATGATCTATATATCTAGTCTATACTGTCTGACCTGCTGTGACAAAGTGCAGCTTACTTTCAACATTGTGGGTGGTGACATTTTCTTTAGTATTTTCATACAAACCCAGATGCACAGTGCTGAAACTTTCTTGAGGTGACATTGCTGACCAATTCACTGACTATAGGAACAGGTATATAATAATTATTAGTTGGACATCTCTTTAAAATTAAAGTAAATAAGGACAATAGTACACTGACCGTAAAGCATACTGGTAATTCCTACATAGAGATGTGTGTCCTGAACCAAGAATGGATGGAAAATAACCACTTAGACATTGACTGCAAAGCTTGCCAGATCTTTGTCGTCATGGTAACAATAATAAATATCTGGTTGTTGGGTTTGGGAAGAGATCGTGGCTAGGGTTAAAATATGTAAAACAGGTACGTCATTCATATATTCTTTATTGTATTGTGTTTTTTTTTTTATTTTTGTATTTTTAGCTTTGTGATACATTTTTCATCAAGATTTGAACAGAGAGTGGTACTCATGCAACAGCAAGTAAGAGCATCTGTAACGCCCCCTTGCCTCCCTCGTCACAATTCTCCTGTCTTTCCCATAAACCAGTCTGTAGCTTTCTACCAGTATTTTAAACCTTTCAGTCAGCCTTGCTGGTTGCTATAGAAAGCTAAGGGCACAACTCCATTCCATTAAACAGCAAAATACAGTACCTCTTAGTTACACTGTTTGATATGCATGGAACTGGTCTCCAGGCTGGAAAGAATAACAAGCTCACACAGAGCTCATGGTCAGCTGCTGTCAGTCTAAGTTTTTGCTTTTTATTCAGTTAAAATTCAAAAAACTTTCTAGTTACTTTGATTTTACCATGCATCTATGTTTATATTTTTCATTCCACTTTAAGATTCAAATCAGCAGTCCTGAAAAACCCAGAAGGCATAAGTTTGTGCTGAAAATGGTTGCCTTACATCGGCCAGAATGTAGACAGCATTTTGTTTTAAGTGCACTGGAATTTAACCTGGCACACCTATTCAGTGGTGCAGGCTGCCAGAAGTGGGCTTGAACTGAACATATCATACTTTCACTTTAAGGATAAAATCAATCTGAAGATTACCTAGAGGGTGGAAGGGGAGTGGGGGGTATTAGGGTAAGTGTCCCTCTTGGCTCTTGACACCTTTCAGTGAGGATGACCCAGGCACACCGTGACCCTCTGTCCATGCTTCTTCAGGAGAGGTCAACATTAATGTTACAGCTGTGAATCTGGGGTCATGCTATCTTCCTCCAGCACCTGCTTTCTGTCTCAGTCTGCTAGCTTCACAAGTTTCAGTTCTCATGAGGGAATAAAAATGGGGTTGACAAAACTGTGGTTCATGTATTGCATTTTTCTGGAATAACAATATACCATTTGCGCTGTGAGTCTGCTGTTGTTACTTATGCCAGGCTAAATATAGGCAATGTTGCTGATTCCTTATTGCATTGCAAGAAGGGTCGAATACGTCTCACCAAAATTCTTCTGCAGAGGAATAAAAACTAAAGTAGCAGATGCATTCATTCAAGAAACAAGAAAAAAAGGATGGACTGTACCTCATAGCAAGCTAAACCACTGTTAATAGAATTACAGAGACTATACACTATATAGACAAAAGTATTGGGATGATTTTTTTTTTTTTTTCCAGGGTTGGGCTTGGCCCCTCACTTCCAGTAATGGGAAATGTTAATGTTTCAGCACGCCAAGACATTTTGGACAATGCTATGCTACCTTTGGGATGAACTAGAACAGAGATTGTGAGCCAGACTTTTTCGTGTGACATCAATGCCTGAACTCCCTTTTGCTCTACTACATGAATGAGCAAAACTTCCCACAGAAACATTTGAAAATCTTGCGGAAAGCCTTCCCAGAGGAGCGGAAGCTGGTCTCCCTACAAAGCTGTCTATGTATTTAGAATACAATGTCATTAAAGTCCTGTTGGTATAATAGTCAGTTAGTCCAATACATTTGTGTATGTAGTGTATGTTAAAAGGTAATTTGGCAATAGCACATACTTTATGCAAACACTTGCTGCTCCAGTGCATGTTGTCAATCCCAGCTTGTTTATTACAGCTACACAGGGCCTTTAGTAATGACTCTAGCGGTGTACCTACATCATCATAGACTGTAGTGTATGGCATTGACCAAGCTAATGTATTTAACATGTTAGATGTGAACAAAGGGCTCTTAACAATGTAAGCATTCTGTTTTAATTTTTTGAAAGCCTTTTAACCATTTGAAGTTCAACTAAACTTCAAGAAAATATGTGGGGGTTTTTTTGTCTTCAAGTAGATCTAATTTATCATTGAACAGGTATTATTTTTACCTGGAGTACTCACAGTAATGCAGTGAATCTCAGTGGCATTTGATGTGTGGCACTCAAAGCACAAAAAATTACTTTTGAATGACTCAACTGTTATGTCTCTTCTGACAAATCGTGAAGTTAGGATGATGTTCTTCATAATCCCCCGGGGGGAGTTTAATTGGTAGCCACAGGGGGTTGACATAATAACTTCAGTAGCTGTGCATTATTTGTATGATTTTGGTGTTTTGTGACCATGTCTTAGAATAGTCTATAGACTACTCTGTAAGGCTGAATGGACACGCTACATGTATTTACACAGGCCCACAGAACCCTGTCATAATAGCATCAAATAAGCAAAGATCCTTTTTATGAACATATATGTCGAAATGTCCCATTAGGCTTCCTGCTGGTGGAGAGCTGCTGAGACAGGCTCAGCAATTAATGAATATTCAGCGGGACATCTCAGAGAGTCAGCTCAGCAGGTGGGGAGAGGGCGATGTGGTGTATGTAAACCTCCTTTGCTGAAGCTGTAGCTTTGTCAAGGAAGTCACAGATTTCAGTCTTTCTGAAGTCTGTCGGTCTTTCAGATTTCGCTCTTTCTCTGCGTTGTTTACTTTGACACAACTGCAGTGTCATTATACACAACATTACACATAACTGCAGGAACAAATCTATTGACTATGCACAAGTGAGTCTTGACACTATCACATACATTATTACCCAGTTATTATCTTATTACAGTGGGATGTTGCAATGAACACATTTTCCCCCCTCACAGTCTTAATTATATGTTAAACAAATTTTCTCATTCACTGCAGCGTCCTTTATGAAACTGCAGCCCGTCTGGCACATGATGTTAAGCTCATCCTTGTAGTACACAACTACTGCATAAGAGCACTGCCTTGCTGATACACTGCCTTAGTTGATGATTTTGGGAAAACACTCAAACATCGAGATAACACAGCTAGTGCTTTCCATGCGTGAGTTTTATCTGCTTTTAAGTTGTCAATAAGTTTATTTTACTCTTTAAGAAATCCATATATACTGTAGCAATTGTGTACAGAAACTGACAGTGTCCTTTTGTAAAACTGAAAAAGAATGTTTAAATTCTACAATCTGTCTCAATCTTGTTGGAAGCAGTAGTTTATGTCTGTTTTAATGGTATATGCAAAATGTTTTAAGAATTATATCGTTAGATTGAGCTCTAAGCTTGGATTCACCCCAATCACAAAACAACAGAGAAGAGAACGTAAGGCAGCAAGGGCTTTCCAAGTCACTTTTAATTACACTCGCTTAAATGTGATGAGTAAATGAAGCAGTATTGGCTGAATGCACAAAAGTTTCATCCTTACTTCCCTTTTCATCCATATTAATTTCAAATGTGGTAGTTGCTTGTAAAAAGCAATGAATTAAAAAAAGAAAAATCAACATACTGGTGCAGTGAGGCTAATCCTGTGGAACACAACAGTCCTGCAATAATTCTTACCTCATTTAAAATTAGCTTCATGGTTTAGTTAAGTTTAGTTAGTTAAGAAGACAGTTCAGCGTGATTCTATTCCTATGCACAGTATTTCCAATTTTAGATCAAACTGCCCAAATGTATTTTGGGATATAAATAGAAGAGTGTGATCATTTGTTTTGTTTAAAATCTGAAGAACAAAGTCACAAGTAAAATTCTGATTGCACATTATGATTTTGTTGCCTAATTTGCATCCATTTTACATCCAAGATTGATAGAGATTCTTCCCAGATTTGTTTTTTATTTTTCACTAAAAAACAGGAAGAGTCAAGCAGCATAAGATTCTTGCTTTACACAAGTCCCGATATCACAAGGGTTATGCATTATACAAACCTTTGCACCCTATTATTCTTCTTCACTGTAAAATTTCCATGTTTGCTATCTATTGATTTGGCAGAGGACCCTGGATGTCATTGCATGTTCATAAGCTTGTACTTCCAAATTTTCATAAGGAAGAATTTATGAAGTTCACCATTAAAAAAATATTTCCCACTGAAACACTGGAATAATTCTGTAGCGAATTAAATCGGAAAATTAGTGTATCTGCACTATATGGCATATGTGTGCAGTAAAATATAAATAGCACTATGAAACCTACATGTAATACTTGCAGTGTCATAGTGTTGATGGCTGCTGTTCTTAATGTGTTTACATAGTCTTTACAAACCCCTCCCTCCAGTTGATATTTTCCTCTATCCATACGGGACTTTATGTACATCAAATATTAATGTTGTACCAACAGAAAATGGCCGTTCCAAAAAGGGATGACCTACTTCCCACATTTAGCCCCAAAGGAACTGTCTTTGGAAAAACATGAGAGAGGGATGTTTAGCCAACAGGGCTGCTCTTTTAAGCCTCAGCTGAACATGGTTTTTAATCGCACCCTGGTTCTGTCTCTTCTTCTTCCTCTTGCAGTCTATCCAGCTAGTCACAAGACAGGGCGTTTGGTAGGTGAAGGTTTGTGGCACAAATACAATGAGGTGGAGGCACTTTAAATGGAGAATCTTTCCCTCTCTCTCTTTCCATCACGTATGTGTCTGTGTCTGTTTGTCAGCAAATTCTAGACATGGGATTGGGCGATGAGATGAATATGACAAAAATGTTAACAGAAGTCTTTAGCGACTAATTTCAAATAGAGCAAATAAGTTGAAAAATGTGTGTAGTTGCGTCACACTAAGGAGTGGGATTTCCTGACACACTCAAAGGCCACTGTGCAGTATTACTTTTGGTAAAGTGAGGAAGCACACTCCAAACAAAAAGATATAGAAAAGTGTATCAATGTCCACAGTGTCAAAAAATTCAGGTTAAATGGTAAGTGACAGATAATAAACATGCACTAGGCAAAAGTATTGGGGTAGAGTTGAGGCACAGTCATTCATACACTGCCTGGAATAGAAAAGGGCCTTCCCCAAGCTGTTGCCACAAAGTTGGAAGCATAGCATTGTCCAAAATGTCTTGTATGCTGAAGCATTAAGATGTCCTTTCACTAGAAGTAAGAGGCCTCGTCCAACCCCTGAAAAACGACCCCATGCCACACCTGAATTCAGTAAGAAAGAGATGTGCTCCATTACTTTTGTCCATATAGTGCATTTAAGATAAAGTCATTGGTAAACAAATAACAAGGATATTTAAAAGTAAAGCTAACCATGTTCTGATTTTTAGTTTTCCTATATAGCATTCATTTTCAGAGGGAGGGCAGATATAAAGCCAAACAAACAAAATTGCACATGTGAAGTGGAGTGATGATTTCTGCAAAGGTAATAGGCTGCTCTATGGTTGTTTATACAATTATGTATCAGTGAAAACACTGAATCAGTGCGTTATTCATTCATTTTCTGAATACTGTGAGTCCTTAGACAAACATGGCATTTTGTTAGAGTGATGAGCTATTTCAGTTTTTAAAATCAGAAATATTTCAAATAGCATATATGTCTCTGCATGGTTCTGTGGATGAATATAAACACAGCATAACACATAGCTCAGAAGGATAACCAGTAGAACAGGCGATCAATCATTCATAATTACGCTGCTGAGTTGAACAGCTGCAGTGAACATTTCGTGGAGCTTTTGTGTCGATGCCATACTGAACTACACAGTCAAACCAGAACAAAAAGCTCAGCCTCAGCGTCTTCACCTGCCCTCAACTGCTCTTCCCCTATAAGCTGCCATGTGAACAAGGATGAAATTCAACCTAAATTCCTGCAGGCTATGTTTCATCCCTAAACTCCAGTCTGTGCTCTTGTGAGTCTGGGCACTTAGCACTTCCTTCCTTGAGGCAACAATGGTCATCACTCCATTTGGCCAAAAGAACCATATAATCCACAAATCCTGCCTAAATTATATTCTTTTCTCCAAGATCTCTTCCACTTGCTGTCACATAGATATAGTTTGTGATAAAAATGGTCTCTGCCACCTTTGGCTACATCATCACTTTTGTTGTTGTTTTTTTTTTTTCCTTTTGACATGAATTTACTTCATCTCTCAGAGTCTAGATAATTTAGGAATTTACACAAAAACAGGTGGAGTGAATTTGTTGTCAAGATAAACAATATTAACTCTGACAAACACAAGTTTCCGCAGTCTTAATCAATCCTCTGGACAGTAATGTTTTCAGATAGTTTGTTGTTGATCGTCTCCTGATGTGTTTTACCTCTCCTTGGGATTGCATCTATCATATTAATATGCAACGACTTGATGATAATGATGGAAAAAATAATTCCCGAGTAAAGCCCCACTGGCTAAAAGCTGCAGTACAGCTTTAAAATGGGCATGGCAGATCTCATGTGGTAGTGATCCCAGTGTGAGAAAAGAAGCTCAGATGCCAACTGAAAACGCAGGATCACAACAGACACACAGGTGTGCACACACAGACCGAAGTCACAAACAAGTTGAAACTGCCACGCAGTCATAACATTTTTAAGTGATGCCACACACGACATAAAAATAATTTATTTTGCATTTGTTGTGCAGATTCACCCTGTTTTCTGATTCAGTCATTGTCTTTGCTTATTCCTTTTCAGGATCACAGGGTCCTGCAGCCGATCCAGTATCACTTAGTAGAAACTATTGAAACACCTGAGGCCACAGATTAACAATCATTCACTCTCACTTTGCCCTATGAGCCATTTTGAGTTTCCAGTCCCTTGACTTGCATATTTCTGAACAAACATACAGACAAACACTGTAAAAAAATGCAAAGCACAAAAACACTAGAGCCGGGATTCAGATACAGTTTTTTTTTTGTGCTGAGAGGCAACCGTGCAAACACTGAGCCTCTGTGCTCTGCTCTTTCCCGGACATTCATTACTGATGCATGCCACCACATAGAAATTACATATGTGGAGCAGAGCTTCTGCCCAATAGTCGATTTCTGTGCCGAAGGTGAAAAGGCACATGCACATTTTCATTTAAAAAGCTAAAAAAAGGGATGCCTACACTGAATGAAAAAATTCAGCTGAACTGAAAAATTTGATGCCAAATGTGAAAAAGCTTCACAAAGTGAATTATAACATGAAGGAATATGTTATATGTAATGTATGAATACATCTGTGCAGTTACACATGTCCATGCATTATTCTAAATGAACACGCTAATTTGCTTTGGTGTGTTTGCGTATGTTCCTCGTTGGAAAGCTGAAAGCTAAGGCTGCTCGATGGAAATATTACGGCAGCTGTGATGAATGAGCTGACTGCAGTTTACACCATGTAAACATGCACTGCCCACTTGCCATATCTCCAATCCATTAGCTATCATGCGACTCTAAGTTAAAGCTGGTTGTTTGTTTTGTTCCCCTCTCCCCCATTTTGTGCCCCTGCTTGCCTGCAACCCTCCAAGAATCACTACCTTTTTCCGTTTTCCAATTTCCCCCGCTTCCTCTGGAGCGAGGTTTGATGAATGTCGCTCACATTAGGGTGACCTCCGAGATAACCCCTCCTTTCTTTCCCAAGAAAATTCATCAGGCAGAGTTGGCCAGCCCCAGGGATGTGTGATTCAGCACTCAAGGTGAGTGTTTGTCACAGAGGCCTCAGATGGCCAGATATTGGGGAGGATTGAGAAGGACAGAGATGTGCTGTTTCTGGACCTCTTACAGCCTTACAGACTGAGCAGAGAAATATATGTCCCACATAGTGTGTATACAATAAAGCAAATCTAATGGGCCTTGAAACTCAAATCTTAAAGCTGCACTAAACAATATTTTATATTATATTTATATATATATATATATGTACAATGTGAAATTTGTTAGAAAGAAAGCTTTCATTCAACTCCAAATGAATCATTATCTTGCCCAGCTTGCTGGTAATGCCCAACAAATCAAGTCAAGTATTGTCTTTTCTTAATCCCAGGTAGTCTTCTTGGGAACACCAGCAGCAACTCTGCTGCAGTATACAATCATTGCACAGTGGGAGGAGCCAAGTGTTTTTACCCACTTGGAATTTAACTTTGTTCCTTGATACAAATTTAAACTTATGAACTGCTTGATAGACAGAGCATCGGCATGTATTTTTTGACAAGAGACATTGATGATGCATGCGTCATGGTATCAGCCCCTATTTTCTCTTCTATTTTCCTATTTTTCTTGTAGAGGTTCATTATAGCTGTTTTTAGTAGTTTAGACTTGTATCTACATAATAATTTAATGCAAAAAATTGCCTTTAAATTAAATTTTTTAAGTGGATCTAGTGGGATATTTGTATCATTGTGTGGGAAGGTGTGAGTACTGGCAATAGTTTTTAAGTTACTTCAAGTTATTATTATTGTTTGTTGCCCTCCGATGTTGCTGAGGAGCATAAAAAAACACTTCTTTACATCCATAGCTTCTTCTTCTTTCCAAGCAGACATTCTTTAGCACTGTATTACATTACCTTGCTGGTAGATACATAAACAAAAAACCTAACATGGCATGAGTGAATAGCTGCTTTGGAACAGCACGACACAGAAATCAGTGATCTGCATTTTTGACGCGACATGATGGATACATGTGTTGCTTTCTGCACATAGTATTGCTTTGTAAACATGACTCATAAGACCATCCATCCATAGGGGGACTTAACATTCCACACTGTTTTTTTCTGGATTTGAATTCACCCAACACCGTGTAATTTCCTGAGATCTAAACACAATGAGATATAAAATAGGTGATAGGTGAAGGTGATATGATAAAAACAAGTCCACATTTGGTGTATGGTACAGCACAGTTAATGCTTCAGCCACAAAAAGTCCAAATAGCTGCAGCTTCATATCTGACCTTTACAACAGGGCTACATGGAACAGCAAAACAACAGGTGGAAGCAGTGGCATAGCTGACACAAGAATTGACCTGCGTGACACACCAGCACCAGGGTGAACAACCACCTCATCACCTTAGTTGGTAAATCCCTTCCAAAATCCACTGAATCCATTCTTTAACCCAGGGAGCAATCCAAGAATTCAGCTGTGGTGCCTTTATGGGAAACTCAAAGACCAAGTGGCCCAATGAATGATGAATGTGAAAAGAAATGAAAGAGTGAAGAAAAAAAATCTCTCTCCCTCTCTCTCTCTTTTTTTTTTTTTTTTACTTTCCACAGTTTGATAATCATATATAATGTGATAAGAATTTCATATCTGTAATTTCAGATAATTCTAGATAACAGCCTTATATCCAGATAAAATTATTATTCAAAGTAGGTATTTAACAAGCCATAGACCATGAGGAAACAAAGAAAGATGTTGAAAGGTGACTTTCATCCAAGAAAACAATATTAACATCACAGCTTCTTTCCTCTGTCTGTTTAGGCTGAGTAATTTATGGTCCTCACATCGCACTCTCATGGGCCCACATCAGAGCCTTAGGCATCTCGTACATGATGTGAAAGTTGAGGAGAAAGCAAAATGTCTGTCTGTCACAAATTTTCATAGTGCACAGTGCAGTATAGTGTAATAAATCATGCATTATACAGTGTGACTGAAATATCATTGGCCACAAATGTGCATTACACCGTTGCTGATGTGGAGCCAGCTGTGGCTTTGGGAGTGGGGACCACAGTTGATGTATGAACGTTGCTAACTTCCATACAACAACAATAAAAGTTCTTTTTTTAAAATAATAACATCATGCTGCCATATTGTTCTGTCACTTATACAAAATTCTTGAAGAAAAATTAATCTTGGGATCCCAACATCAAGATTCTTACAATGAACAGCATTATGCCAATGGCTAGAAGGCTGTTGGCAATATGTGGGTTGGAATGGGAAACATGTGTGGGAGGTTCAAGGTTGTCTTCTATTCCCTCTAGAAGAGTAATTATTCAGTTACTGTATCCAGTGCTTGAAGAGCTCATCTTCATATTATATTTTCCCAAACCCCTCACATTTACACCTGCTGTTTAGAAGCAGATTTCATGCAAAAACCAACCCACAGTAATTGTGTGGACTGTGGTAAAAATTAACTGAATACATAATCAACTCCTCTACTGATTTCTCCACCAATCTTTAGAACAATCTTTCCCTTGCATGCTTGTATTAAAATGAAAGATCACATCCTGGTGGCATTACAGTCTCAGGAAGAGCTCATATTGAAAAGTCATCGGCTCTTCAAATTATGGTTACCAAGGATTTCTGTATCAAATTACACGGCAATACATCCAATAGTTGTAATAGCCTATTTCATTTTGGTCCAAAGTTCTGGACAGAACAGCAGCTCAACTGATAATGACATTACCATCTACACTGATCAGCCACAACATTAAAACCACTGACAGGTTAAGTGAATAAAATTAATCATATGTTCAAAATTTGTGTCAAATAATTTTAGATTACCAGTAGCAGGCACACACCTCCATACTATACAGGCAACTTTATTACATTTGGCACTTTGTCATATAATATTTTGACTGGATCTAGAAGGTTTCACCCAGGGCTACCTTTTATTAAATAAGATAACGTTGAGTAAATTGATTGACTTCATGTTTTCTTAAAAAGACCCAGGGTCAATAGAAAATATTAAGTTATAGTGCTAAGGCATGAAATGAGGGCTGTCTTACATGAACACCATTCATTCATCTGCCTCTGTATTCTGAATGTGTTGGAAATGTTAAAATATTTGAGAAAGGTATGAGTTGATGTAATTGCTGAACATACTTTCATTACATTCTTGTGGCTTCGTGCCAGCTGAATGAATTCCCCAGAGCTAAAACTGAGTGGATTTATTGTATTTAACTGTTCACATTACAACATACCAGTCCAGTTTTATTCACACACACACACACACACATGCACAGTATATGTGCAGCTTGCTCTTTTTTGTATCATGCAAGACTTAGTTGTGTGAGACTTGACCTACAAATAAGTGCATGGGAGTTTTTTTTAAGTTACAGTAACTGCAAAGACAACTATTAGCAGTCTTCTGCAGTAATGTGGACATGTAGCTCTGAAACAAAGGATCACGGTTACTACAGAAGCTTAACCCCTTTGGAAATTTAAATATATAAATAAGACCTGTAACACACATTGCAAATTCAATACTTGGTTTCCTGGAATATCAACAATATTGTACCAATATACAGTATATTGCTCATTGTGCATTTCTAGGTCGTACTCTACTTATAAACCTTCACTTCAGTCAAGATCTATCCCTGAGTAATCTATGTACAGTATACAACACAACCGAAAGCAATTCTCCAAAGAACAGTTGCACAGTAGTTTAGTGTCTCAGACCTCATTAATGTGTAAGATTCATTTGCATCAAGAGTAGCACACGCAAAAGGACCTCAGAATGCCTCCAAAGTCAGAGGTCTTTATTATGGTTTTATGGTTTACCAGGATGCTACTTTTTTTTTCCTAAAAGCCGAATAAAAACGGCCAATTTAAATATATGATAGAACTTGAATATGCTTTTTTTTTATTATTTTGAGGCAAAATGCAATGGTTACTAGTCCCCAAGGTAATGGAAGGGTCTGTGCTCTTTTTTCAGTCTCCCACACAGATTTTCGCTTCTTGCCCTGTGAATGTTGTTTTCAAAGTGTTTCTAATCATACAGATTTGATCCTGTGGTGCAAGATCAAGTCAGCTGCTGTTATGGATGTGATGATGTCCTTGAATAAAAGAAAATCGCCCACTCACTATCAGCCTGTAGACAATGGGTCAGTCCAATTGAGTATGAAAATGAATAGTCCAAGAGGTGGAATGGCATGGAAATTTCATTACAGAAAAACACTATTCTTTCACATGCAGGACAGTCTCGTAACTATAATAACTGGACTGAAATATGTCTTGATATAAATTATACAGCCTAATAGAAGGCAGTTTATTATTGAGGAAGACTGTGCCTTATGCCTCAATCCCCTTAACAATTTACTTTCACGTCGTCTCAGGTTGCAAGGATGATTGAGTTTAAGAAAAAAGTTTTGCACCCTTTTCTTTTTAACGCTTTTGTTCTTTCTTCACAATCTCTGAAATTTAAGACCTTGGCAGAGATAGCACTCTTCTCTGCATCACAGTGTTCTTCACCTCTCTTCCTCTCCCATGATTTTCATTTATCAGTCCAGTTATTGCAGCCTATTACACATGGAGAAAATCAAAGATAAGACATTGATGAAATCCAGTGTATTGTTAGACCTCCCTTCCTTTACTTTCAGGATTGGCAGCCTGCAGATGCTTTATTTATTCATTTTATTTTATCTATTTAACATGTACCGAACACTCTGTGTCTTCACCCTCTTTGTCGGTCATTTAAATAGTGCAAAACATGTATTATAGTATTCCAAGGTAAAGCCAGTTTAGTGAGCTTTGGTACAGGTACACTGGACACCTTGGCTGGTCTGTACTTTTTACTAGGTGCTATGTTGAGGCATTTCATATGAACAAAAATGGAAATATATAAGATACTGTAATTCTAAGTTGTTGTCTTTCCAGTTTTATGCACTGCAGGCAGTTAAGATTAAAAATTGAGTAAAGACTGGGTGGGTGTTGCTATATAGTGTGTTGATTGTTTTGATGTTTTTCCATGTGCTCACATTCCTGAACAAAGACTTAAGGGAAAATCTTTCAGCTTATCATAGTGAGAAAATACCATATAGAACACTAGACCAAAATTACAAAGAATTAAGACTGATATGGAAAATAGACATTGATGATATACTGGAAACAAGCAGTACTGACTATTTTATTGATGTAACTGCTTTTTAATAAAAGATAGCCTCACTGACCTAGATAGGTCATCATTATAACACCTACCACACACAAACAAACACTCTGAACATTTACCCACGCAAACCATCTTATAGCTCCTCTTCAAGTGCTGCTATCACACATTCTGGGATATTAACACTTACTTAATGCCTGCACTCTTACTTGCATCTGGATTATCCCATGTCAGGGGAGGTTTAAAAAAGTGTGTATCATTTTCACTAAGCTGTAGAAACAGTATTGTGAGCATCTGACTTCCTGTCAGCAGTGTGTTTTGTCAGTGCAGTGCAGTCAGGAAAAGCTTGTTTCGTGTGTCATTCACCCCAGCCATGTCATGCTGTGCTTTGAATGTGTGAAGTTAGCCCTGTTGGAGAATACTAACAACACTGAGAGACAAGTCTTAGTAGTATATAGATATATGCTTTGATATATACAGGATTACCATATTACTAATGACAATTTATTGTATTCATGCAGACAGAAGTGGTTTCCTCATCCATGCTTTTATTTCTAGAGGGAAAAAAAGTGCCAAATATATATGTGTTTTTTTAAAAAATCAACCTGTAAACAAACCAACACTGATTAACAGTTTGTAAAACCAAACAGCAAAGTGCTAGTAAACTGCACAAATAGGTAAACACCACACAGATGTGATAAACAATGAAATATTCAATAGTACTTTGATGAATGACTGTTTCGGGTCCCATTCAAGAATTTACCTTAATAAAAAAAAAAGCTACATAAGCATTTTGTAAACAGGAATAATGGTGCTTGGTCATTACTGTTCAGATGGTCAAGCAAAGAAAGGTCGGCATTACTTCTCCAAAAATTAATAAATAAGTTGTCCTCTCTGTATGTGATAATTATGTGTTGTTTCCCCATGGCATGATAGAAATGCTTTCAACAAAGTCAACACAAATATATTTACCTTATTATGACACATAGGTGTTACATTTAGCTACAGCTATTCATTTATGTATTCATAATCTCTTGAAAGCCAATAAACCTTACTTGACTTCCAAGAGAAGCACAACTACACACAGCGACATTCCTAGCATAACTTTGTAAGTCAATTTATCGTTCTGCTGATTGACGGAAAATAATCAGCCAAACATTTTCTCTAGTTTTTTAGATGCAAAACTTTGATTGTAAACTGGGGACCTTTTGGCTTGGACTTGGACTATTTTGACGTAGTATACTGTGTTGCGTATGGGGGGGTAGACCGCGTGATGGCTGATCCATAGTCCTTGAATTCGTCACTTGGTAAAGCATCATGATTTGGTGACTGATATGCCATCAAATTATGCATCAATACTAGCAAACAGCTGATGCTAGCAAAAATTGTTGTGTATGTGTTTATCTGTGTGTCTATGTGTATGTGCATGTGGGTGGGCTTGCACATACAGAGAAGTCACGTTTTTATCTGTCGATATAAGTACATGCTAGTTTGAATACAAACAGTATATTGTCTCCATCTGTGTATTGCTCCTGAAAAAGGCTCATTAGGTCTCCATCTGGTGGATCCAGTAAATGCTACAACCCAAGCTGCTGCAAGGCCAATTGAGCAGTAAAATTATGGAGGCTTTTGGGGAAATCATTATCAGCAGATTCTCTGAAAATCAGCCCCTCATCCTCACTTCTGTTTATTCAATTACCATATTCCCCTCATTCTTTTCAGATACAGAATACAGATACAAAATGCACACAGCTTTAATGTGATGTCAGCTTGTTCTTGTGAAAATAAATCCCTTTTATTCGGAAAAACTTATTTCTTTTTTTTTTTGTCAGTGGGCAGTCAACTTATGTGTGCAGCAGAGAACAAGACAACTCACAAAGGCCCACTACACTCGCATCTCATGCTACAGATTGCAATGCACAGCATACGGTGAAGCATGAAAGGGTAAAACATTCGGTACTGTACTGTCATGCAGTGCTGATGAAACTGGTGATTCAAGATAGTGGAATATAAATACATCAGGGAGCATGGGGCATAGACTGTGAATGAGCCTGGACATCCCTCACAATGATACACACATTTTCTCATTACAAGGCTTAAGTAAAAGACCAGATGGGAGGGCAAAAGTGTAATCCATGGTTAATACTAAACAAAGGCAGGCTGTCTGGGCAGCTGAGTGGAAGCCTCAATGCTAATGTAATGCTAATTTAAACAAGGCTTCATTACAGTATTATTAGTACTTAGATTTGGGATATGAAGGGCAAAAACTCAACTCAAACTGTACTTAAATAAAGAAAAGTCAATCAATTGTTCTTATAGCCATTACAATCAACATGCATTGAACTCACTTAGCGTTAAGCCCAACTCTTGTATTCAACAATGCCCCCCAGAGCTAATAGAAGTAAACATTCTAATCATTGGGGCATCAAGGCATACTTTACATAAATTCACATTAATAAATAAAATAAATTACACATAAAACTGCTGCAAAATGAGCATAGTCCCTTTTAGAGAAAAATGACAATGCTATAGGCCATTGCCCGAATGTTATTGGTATTGTATGTCCTACACTGTATGGCCTGCAATGGAAATACAAACAGGAAGACATATCAACACAATGTCACTAACTGGATCAGCTGGTTTTAAATTATGTTTAATATGGAAAAGGTTGACAATCCATCTTATGCATCCCTAAGTGGTAGTGGCTACAGGCTAAGCAAGGTAACTTAGATGTCCTTTCCATCCAAGGTGATCTTTGACCATAATCCCAATAACAGTCCAAACCGTCAGATGCCTGATCTCCTCACACTTTCGATAACTCAAAGTAATTTCATCTTGTATCTTCAATGTCATCCTTTCTGCTGCAAGTCAAATCTTACGATCGATTGATCCAACCATGACCATGACCATTTCATAATCTTAACTACTGACAAAGGTGTCCAAGAATGGGTTCAAACACTAACCATGAACTTTCCCTAAACCTAACTGAGTCATTCTTGTGCCAAAACTGTTAACCATAGTGTTGTTACATCATAAAACTGATTTATTTTCAACAATAATTTGAGGCAGTTCGGGTAGGCACCAAGATGGGAATTTTGCCAGCAGGCATAATGGTGTTCCTCTGTCTGACCTTGATGCCCTTTTGAAAACTGTACATCCGTCAGCCACTGAGACTAAAATAAATGAATTAATCAAAATATTAGTATTATTATTACTTTTTTAATAGTCTGCTGAAGGTCTGACACAAAAGCTACATTATATGTATGGCTGCACAAATCCACCTGTTGACATTCTCCGTTTGAAGATTGGCGTCGAATGTGAAGAGAAGTGTGGTGTCACACTGGGTAACAAGTTGCAGTCATTTGTGTCATATGCCCCTTTCATTCGCAAACAAGCAGTCTCAAACTGGTGCACGCTCACATATCTATTTCCCAGTATGCAGGTGGTTCATGCAGCATTTGCCATTTTTAGGTAGGTGCAAAGACATCTCAAGTATGTCTGATGCCTTAGTAGGTGAGCTCTTGTTTCTGCGATAAATAATACTGACGACTACAGTAATAATTAATCCACAGCCCTACCAAGTGACATAAGACAGCCACAGGTTTTAGGTTTCCGTATCTTCTCAGTTTCAATATTTGTACGGCTTCCACCTAGTTGACAAACAAAGCAGTCCTCAGACCCTCTTTCCTTTTAATCATCTCATGCTTTGTGAGTATTTATGCCCAGTGATTTTTAATATTTAGGTGAACATCCATTAATCACTCCCATTTTATTAATTGCACTTTTGTTTGTCATGTAAAAAGCACCTACAGATGTAGCTATTTTAACAGCTTTTGTATTGAGATTGTGTGTTTAGATATGTCTTTCTGAACATAATGATCACCATAAGCTATTTTTAATCCCTTAAACAATCAGTTAAAATTAAAGAGACAGTGAGGCTATTTTTCCAAGCTGACTGGTAGTTTGTTTTCCTGATATCTTCACATCACCAGCCAACATCCATAGAACAATTAAACCCAACAACACAAACAATACATGTGAGCACAACAGCAAACATGAAACCTAAAACAGATTTGTTGCTTAGTTTTATCTCTTAAGGCAATAATGACCTAAGATGTGTAAAAAGTTGTGGTTAACTTATGTCAGTTCTGTGTTGAATAAGAGCATTAAACATAGAAGTTATAAAAAAAAGTGTTACTAAAGAAGCAAATATTTTTTAAGGAAAATGTAGTGATGACTGTATTACATTTTCTTTTAACATAATGAGAAACTGTTGCTCTTGTAGTGTAGATGGAAACAATTTTAACACCAGCCCCTTTTACTGTTACTTTGGTTTAAAACATCACTTGTTGAGCTTTAAAGACACTTGGTGCTGCTGGTAAATGACTGATGATGAAATCACAATGTCTGGAAAAAAAACAGATTTATGGCAGTTGTCCTCGCTACTGTATGTTTATCCGCTGTTCAATTATTGTGAATCTCAGCATGTTTTTCCACCACTTTTATCTCTGTGCATGTGGGTGGTGGTGTATACTGAGAAGTTAATAGGACCTTCTAATCCAGCCCCAGGAATTGCACACCTTTTGATTGCCCTTCTAGTAACATTGGAAAAGCACAAAGCAGCTCTTTTGGAATGAAAAACCAAAAAAAGAGAACTCTTTGCTTTTTGTTATATGGAGGATAACTTTTTTGGAGTATATTATTCTGCCCTGTTCATACGAAAGATTTCGAGTCTAAATAACCAAAAACCTCCTGAAGCATCTTACTTAAGGAAAGAAATTTAAGGATGTTAAGAGAAAATGTTGCACATTAATGTCATTAATGCTACCTTGTGATCACTGATAGAAAACAAGCAAATTCTGCATAAGTATAAATGAAGAGACTATAGAAAATTATTTTAATGCAGTTTCTTTTGAAAAAAAAAAAAATGTTGCCTAAACTTCTTACCACTACTTAAAGCTACAGTTACCCAGCTAAGACAGCTGTCGCTTCCTTTACAGTGTCAATATTTCAAGTAAAAATAAAGCTGTCCTTTTCGATGTGTGATTCTGTCTTTCACTGTCACTATGGCTTAGTTTGGTGAGTCTATTGTTGTATTGAGTGTGCATGCTTGTGTAAGCTGAGTGTTGTTATTTACCTTGTGAATTTTTGCATCTTTAATCTTAGATCTTAGAAACCACCTCCTGCAGTCTCTTATCTTCTTGTTCATTTCCTTTTTGGTGAAAAATGGTAAAGTGGCATTTGTGCAACTAATAATAACGGCATTGCAACCCCCTCCCCCCTCACACACACACCCCAAAAAAACAAAAACATATATATAAAACAACAATAACAACAAAAATCCCTCACATATTAATTTGGTAAAACTTGTAGGGAAAGGACAAGGAGATCTTCTACTGTGATTCTTTAGTAAAACTGTTGACTGGCCACAAATTGTCCCCATGATGTGACGCTTGGCTGAATTACATCTGCCAAACTGTCATCATCCTTCTCCTCCTCCGCCATGTCTTTCTCCCCTCATGTGGCTGCTGCAGCCTAGTCAGCAGTGATGCACAGCATAGCCATCATAGTGATAAGTGCACAGAACTTTGATGGAAAGAAGTGAGGGCCTTAACTAGTCTTTCATGTCAGTGTCATCCTGCACTTTATTCTCATTTGCCAGTGTGCCCTTGAATCTAGTCAAGATTTTTTTTTTACCTTTTTTTCTAATGTTATACCAATCTAATGAACACAATCCCTTCCTTCTTTATTTTTTGTTTTCCTGTTTTCTTTTTTGTTAATTTGATAAATTTTTCTTCTGGGAGCATACAAGAGTGGTTTGCCATCTGTGCTTAAGGGCTGCAGGTGATTGTTTTCAGTGTTTTCCATGTTAACAAAAAGTAATTAGATATCAATAAATAGAGTTCTTAATACATTTTAAAAGACAATTAAAAAACATTTTTTCTTTCTTGAGGTTAAACTTGGTTTGATGTGGTGCAACATAATATCATGGCAGTTCATCAAATACTCACAAAATGTAATCTGAGATTTGTGCAGATGGGCACATGATTTCTTTTTTTTTTTTGCTTGACAGTCAGCCAACTCTCTTTTGTACCTGCACGCCATTTCTTTGACTGAATGAGTTGACTTGAAGTGATTTAGTTCAGATATGGTGGCCCAAGAAACGGAACAACTACTCAAAAAACACAACATTTCTAAAAACATATCCATCATGTTTACTTATCTTGTAATGACCTGAGACATTCCTTAAAAGTAACAGTTATACTATTTTAGTGTCATTTTTACTTTTAAGTTACTGCCACTGTAGAGGTTGTTGTGAATGCATAAGATGCTCCCAAATGATTCAACAGGTCAGGTTTACAATTTTTGGGGTCTGTCTTACAGCCACAGACTGATACCCGTTCCTCCTTTCAATCACAGAATCCATTCAAAAGAGATTTTTCTCTAATCAATATCAAAGTAAGTGATGAGGGACAAAATCCAACAGTTTAAAACATATTTAAAGCTAATGTAGTATTTTTGCAGTATGTGTTATAAGGTGTACATCTACCAAAATTTAAATTTTTCTATAACAAAATTCTGTCTTTAGTTACTGACCTTCTACTACAGCTCAGCTGGGGGAGCACAACGACTAAAATTTGCTCTAAAAAGACTGGTACTTTGGAAGATATGCACCTGATTTGTTTAACTCTGCTGGGACCCTCACTTCAGAAAAACCTTGAAATGTATTTTTTGCACTGAAGGTGGAATGCAGAGGTTCTTACCCACAGCATTAATAAAGGGAGAGTTTGAAGTGAGGTTATATGATGACACACCCCCATTTTGAAGAGATAGACAGGATTACGGACATGAAAGCTGAGCAATGTACTGCTGTGACCGGGGCAGCATCAAAACATATATTAGCTAGCTAAGATCAGTTTAAGTACATGCTATCTTCTGCTTTACCTTGCAATCAGCTTCCAATAAAAAGAAACTGAACTGGTGTATAGGTCTCTCCAAAGCCACCAGACTCCTTCAACAGAAACTAATTTTATCTCACAGAATTGTTTGTGTTATTGTGTGACTTCAGGGAGTCTGAACACTTTAAAGCACCGAATCCTCGTTTTGCTGAATGTTTTGCTGCTGCCCTCGCCCACAGCAGTACATTGCACTCCCGTCTACTTCATAAAATTGGCGATGTGCTGATTATCCACTACAGGTATCCATTAACTATGCATAGGTCCTCAGGTAACCCTACGTCAAAAAACCCATACTATCTATTTCAGATTTAACACAAATTAATCATTAAAAAAATTATAATTTAGCTTTAAAGCTCAAGTACCTGATTTGTGGACTAAAGTGAACTGATCATCATATAGTCTACATTACTGATGAGCACAGGCTGTTTTGGAATGCATAAGATGTGCATTGTTCACTGATATTGTATTGGACTTTAAAATGATGAAAACTGACTTCATCTTTCCTGGGGAATATATATTGTGTTTTTTTTATTGGGCTCAGCAAAAGTTCAATTAGGGAAACCACTTAATTAATTCTCTGTCTGAGACACACATGGTGGCTCTGTGCATTAAAATGTATCTCTGCTTTCCTCTATTATCCTATCATTTTGAAATAAAAGAGGCAGCTCTTTCTTGGTTTAATCCATCAATTAAGCTTAAAACTTTCACTACTTACTTACCCACATGGGAGACAATTGTGGTTTTAGATTGTTACTTTTATTTATTTATCGTATTTTCCAGTCTTCAAAAATAATTTATTCATACAAAACTCTGTGTTTGTTTTCAGTGTTATGCATTAATATCACTAAACCTTGATGATCCTTTTGGAATATGCAAAGAAGGAATTACTTTTTACTATGTACATTTAGAAAATTAGTTAGGATACAATAGATTAAATTTTATTGATAGCATACATTAACATATAGTAACTTAATTTAACAGACTGTAATCGGAGAATCGGAGTGAGCGAATATGAGCAGGTCACTTTACAGCAACACTTGCAGGAAAGTAAATTACTTTCTTTCCTTTTCACTGTAATTTAAAGTTAAAAGAGGCAGATGTGGTCCACCTTGTGAATCTGCTCAGTCATAATTCTCTTTAGGAAACTTCAGTTGACCCCTTTTTGACCTTTGGATTTGCAATTATTTTTGTACTCGCAACCCCCAAGCACACACCTGGTAATGTACATGGGATGACCTTGGAACCTCAGGGAGAATGACTTTCAATATGGCTTCCTAATGATCCTGCTCTCTGTATAACCATAAAATTGTAATCATCCTTAATGTATTCTTGAAGGGTAAATTATTTCATTGCTGATCATTTTAAACAATATAATGGAGCAAACGTGTCCTTCCAGGATGTAATTTTACTGTATGCATTTTCTAACCTGACACCGTTGCCTTAAATAGTCTCTGATGATGCCTATCTTTCACGGTTTAAATCAAAGTCACTTGGGGAAACATTAATATCAAAGTGCTTGTAGATTGCAGTGGGATGACAGAGAATACAGCAGCTGCAGTGCAGAACCACAAATTAGGGTCTTCTTTTCAATAAATGCTCCTGGATCAATATGTTCCATGTCACCTTATAAATAGTGCTCTCATTTTGCTACTCAAACTTGCACATCTCATCCTCAAGTTGACAGCAGCTAATCTCAAAGCTTTGTTTTTCAGAGTGATCCACTGCTTATTTGAGGCGGGTGTGTACTGAATCTATCAACCTTTAAAAGTTAACAAGTTGTCTGGGGAAATGCCATTTGTACCAGTTCAATAGAAAATGTCAGACTCTGATAAAATGGTGAAGTCTTATACGTACTTGAGGATCTGCACAGAAGTACGAGTGAATTGAAAGGCTTTGTGCCTTAGTGACATGTTTGCTGGGCTTCCAGTGACATAAATGGAGGGAGGGGGGAAATAACAATTGGAAAAAAAAAATGCATTAGAAATTATCTCATGTACGTCCTAATATGTCTGCCTAATGCTAATTTAAAGCTTTCCTGTTCCTGACAAGTGTGACTGACTCCTCGTCCCAAATGTTGGGGGCTGCTTTGATGCTGCCTGCAGTGACACTAGCTGTGCTAATGGGAAAGACATTGTTGTGATTGTAGCATTTTCTTTCTGACTGGTCTTGTCATTTGGTGATTCAGGGTCCCAGATCCCATTTGCCATCTGTAGGATAAGTGTGCAGCAAAAAGAGCAACACTCGTAAGCAAGTTGAGTGAACTTGTGAAGAAATCTTCCTTACCTGTTCAGTATGAATGAACAGAATAGAAAAACAGGGCCATGGTGTGTTGTTCCTCAATGAAAAAAGGTGTTCATTATAAGCAGTCTGTTCTGTAGATTATATTATGTGCACATTGTATGTAAGTTCAACTGAGTTCACTGGAACTTCACCTTGAAACATTGTGGCAGTGCATTCTTACATTCTTCTAAGTGCAAATTGGTAAGGCATTATGAGCAACAGTGTGATAACGGCATCAACCAAAATACCCCATGAGGTGTGCAGTTGTCAGCGCTGACACAATGTTGTGATGTTCAGTTTTTATTTTGTGACTCACGAGCGAGTCAGTGATTGTAATGGATGCATGCATTCAGTCTTGAGTAAACACAAGATGACAAATTGAACATCAGCGGGTAAAACCATGACGCTCATGTTTGTACACTTTATTAGTTGTTGACTAATTCTGCAAATCTTTGCATACATCTTACAAAAGCCCGGATCCCCCTGTTTAATTTAAGATGTGCAAACATGAAAAAAATGATAATAATAGATTTAAAAAAAAAAGATGCAGATTGGGAAACACAGACACACAAACACACCAAAATACAGTACAGACTTTTCTCCTGTTTCCCTTTCTTCAGGCTCTTCCTTTCTCTTGACCTTGATCCATTGACTGTGCAGGTCACCTAGCCCGCAGGTCACCATGACAGAATCCCCAATGAGCATATTTGTTACCATTCTGTGGACGGATCATTGTTGTCCAATGGGACCTAGTTTGGAAGCTGATATGCAACTGGGAGTATTCAGGATCCCTGGCTACGTGCCATGTCCCTGAGTTTCTTTTGTCTTCAGATACATAAGACGTTTGTTTTCCTCCTGTCTTCTTCAACAAAGTTTTTCTTATTTCACTTTATTGTTACCCCAAAGACACTAAGCTTTGTTATTCGTCACTGTGTGCAATATATGAAAAAGCAAATCAGAATCAAAACCAAAGCTTCATTTTTTTGCCCTCCATTGTAGAATCTTCTTATTGGAAACCCACAGAATTTATTAACAAAATTTCAGTTCTTTGTTGAAGTTTCTATTCAACATTACAGATAAGCTTTAAGAAATATTTGAAAACTGAAAATTTTTAATGTGATTTATAAAAGCGGGATCCTTTAACCTATAATACGTCCATAAACCAAAAATGACGAACACAAATGTCAGTCTCTATCCTCTGCAGGAGGGACACGTTCATTTACATAAGTTCATAAGAGGCTTAGTTTGTACGCTCTAAATCTTAATTCAGTACATTAATTTTGTCCCTGTTGTTCACTTTTCATTGAGATATATCCATCTTGATTCTTTACTAAAGTTATGCTATAGTTTTCAAACAGCAGCTTCTTGACATTTTATTCTGTAAGGTAAATATTTTTTAAGCTATGACAAACAGCTAATATAAATCACGGTTGGTGTGCCATCTGCTTCTGACATCTGATATCTGTCTGTGACAGTCGGTCGCAAAAACTATAAGGTTTTATTCTGCACATGGCACTGCATGACACAGCTTTAAAGATATTTTATAAGCCTCATTGGCATTTAACTCAAATGTGGAAGCATTATTGCCAAACCTTAGATCCTTTGCTCTAATGCCAACACGTCAGTTCAGCATTGCAATTTTTCAATGCACATATGCAAGCTTGGTTCATAAGAAAATGGCAAATTGGTGTTTGTCATAAAGAGAGTGGGAGATGGTTGGTCAAACAGTAAATTAAACCATAAAAACACATATTTACGATTGTGTCATGTTGGCTGATTGTTTTAGGTGGCACTGTAGAATGTAGAATGTCTCCTGCATAAAGGAACGGCTGCTGTACTGAGTCCCATTAATCACTTACAGCTTAACTTAATTGTGTAACCATATTTGGTCACTGAGATGAATGTTTAAATGACAATTTTCTTGTCTTTTTAATTTTTTATGAGAGCATTATATCTTGTGTTTAACTGCAAAGTACCATTTGATTGAATTTATCATAAAGAACTATATTTGAATCAGAGGAAGACAGCGCTGTCCTGGAAAATAAATTATCCTTAATTGACGAATTACATTGCCTCAATTAGTCTGCTCCTGAATTTGTCTTTATAATGTGTAGCTTTCTACATATAAATGTTCTCGGCCCTTCTATTTCCAGCCCTATTTCAGCTCATTCTCAGAATATGAACATTTTAATATTCATGTGTTAATAGGAGGCATTACAACTCAAATGAATCACAACAGGTCAAAATCATTCAGATCAAAGTAGATCAGTCACTTCACTGTCAAAGAACTTAAGTTTGAATGTTTTGCAATTCTCAGGTCCATTATTTATTTACCAAGATATGATTCCTACTTGACATTTTTCTGTGTTTGGCGCTATAAATCAGAATAAAAATGCATATTATTAATGTTTTATGCTCATGTCTAGATTATTTGTGTTCAAGACTACTTTTCAAGATTGTACGACAAGTGCACTTGAAATAAGAATAGGACTGGAACACTAAAGGATCTAGGGTCTGTTTTTGCTCCTCATACAAACTGTTTTGGCCATACTTTTAAGATGTAACCTATTTTCCTTTTTACATCAAGATCTAAATGAGTCATATTTCAGAAATCTACTATAAATGTAGCATGGCCTTTCCATCTAATGATTGATATGCCCTGTGGAGAGCGAACCAATCATGCTACTTGTTTTGCATCATGTGTGATGCTATTTCATCACTGTGTAGACTTACCAGATGAAGAATAGGTGGAAAAATAACACCACTTCCTTTAAAACAGTTCCATTTCTTCTATTTGGTTTAAACACAAACCCTCAATGGAAGGCTTGTTTCACTTAAAGAGGATTAGATTATGTTAACTTTCAAACAGCAACAGTTTCTTTGGAAATGATGTAGTGACCTGGCAACAGCAAATAACCATAACATGTTTCTTTAAAACTCATTTTCATTATCCATCCAATCTTTTATGCCTTATGTGTTTCAGTAACAACTCACTTTAACTGAAGCCTTGTGGAGTACTATAAGAGATAATGTTTGATGCCTCCACATTAGGAATTACTCTTTGTGGATTTATAGCATTTATAGACATTACATATGCTATAATACTATCGCTTGTAATATACTCTAATGTCATTCTAAATCTTTGCTTTCATTTATTAATATGCAGGACCAGTTTGGTATTAATTTTGTTTTTATTATTATTATTATTAAAGTATATTGTCATTTGTCATCTGTTTATACACCAGCCTTAACTGAAGCCACAGGAGGAGTTACAGAAGACAAGTACATTAAATCAAATACAAAAAGAGTTTAAAAACCACCCACCCACATATTAAAGCGTATTGTAAATTTTTTTGGCCTCGCTGAATTTCAAATATACCTTGGGTTAGTTTCCTACTTTCATTCTTAGTTTAATAACTAGCTCCTTTCATTGGAGTCATCAGTCATTTCAGTGTTTCTTTGGGTATACTATGGCTATTGAAAGAGCAAAATGAATACATGTTTACTGCCCATAGTTAGGTCTAATTTGATTGGCAGCAAAAAAAAAAACAGACATTTGGATAACATGGTGGAGACCATGAAACTCTGCAGAGGCGAGCACAGCAGAGTTTACCGCTGCTGAATGCCTGCTGAAAGGCCTGAGAGAGCTGTCAATCATAGACACAGCCCTCAAACATCCCCTCTCTGAGCCATAATATTCTCTTAATGGAGTAATCATTTTCAAAATTGCCACCCTGACATACATTAGAGGATATAAAACTGACTTTTGAGACTTTCATTTTAAAAAAATGTACTGACTTTAAATTTAAAGAGAGAAATTCTCACTGACCTCCACATAGTCAGTCTTCTTTTCGATGGCAGCATCCAGCACCTTAACATTTAAATCTTTGTTTCAAATTTCACCAACATATCACTTGCATTTTTGTAATGGTCGTTATTAAATGTGTTGTATATATATACTCTGAAAGCATGTCTCTGCAGACCCAATCAGGAATATCTTTGTTTTTCCATTTTCTGTTCTATCTTTTATCTTAAATCTTTAACCTTGCTCAGCAATTGTCTATTTATATTTTGTTTATTGCCTTCTATGTGTATACAATTTGTTGGTTTGAATTGTTAAGCACTTTGGAAATGTGATTTTTGAAAGGTGCCATAAAAATAAAGTTATTATTATTATTATTACTACCTGTAATGCAGTTTCTGCAGAAACAAAAACAGACTAGGTTGAGACTAATACAATGTCTTGCCTCCTGCAAAAGATTTTGTGACGTGTATAGCTGTTATGAGATGCACAGAATTGTGATTTTTACATGTGAGTTGTGTTTTTTCTCTAAATTAGGCATCACAGATTTTCAGTGTTGTTTTTGCTCTTTCTTACATACACACAGTACAGCAAAGTGGTGAACACTACCAGCATTAGGTCTTTCCTCTCATTTCTCACAGTAATGTGACAATCCCCAGAAACAAAACTGGACGGACTGAAAAAGACCATCCACAAATGATTTGTCTGGAGATATGGCATATTAGGCCTACATGACTGAAATGATGATGATTTAAAAAATTGATGAACTTGAAATGAATTTACCAAAGACACAGAAATGGCAGGATAGAGCATGGTAAATATTGCACAAAGGATTATTGTTTTCATATTTATTTGTGTAAAAGAAGATCTGAAGATAACACATGCACTTGCCCAGCATACATACACACGCTCAATGAATATGAGCTTCTTCCTTACCGGTTTAAGTACATATATATGAAAGCAAATGGGCAATTTGTTCTGTTAAGTTTTACAGTCCATGTGAACAATGAATACCCACCAAGATCTGCCATTTTGCTGGTCACAATTGAGGATGTACCAGTCGATCAGATGCAGATTGTTATTTGTTTTAAGTAATTTCATCAGTGGTCTCCATAAAGCCTGATACAAAGACGCCGATAACATAAACATGCAAGACAGTGGCTCTATGCACCGATAAAATGTCATAGTGTACTGCAGGGCTTGAACGGCGTCCTGTCATCCCCTTAGCCTGGAGTGACACAAGATGTTTTTGGGATGAACAGGGACACAATGACACAGCCATAGGCCTACATCTGATTTTTGAAATTGGTTTGAATATATTACAAAAATCAACATATTAAACCTCAAACTTCACATGACTCATATTTCATAAGCCATTGTTAGTATGTTATGTGGTGATGATGACAATTTACCTTTAAATGGATATTTTTACATCTAGTATTTAGCGTGCAGCTGCTTGTTTTAATTAAGCACATACATTTCTTGAAGAAACCGTAGCAGAGAGTGTTTTGTTCTACATAAGCAATTGTTTATAACAACTGTGCAATTAAGATTTACACATTCAGAAAATGAGAGATGGAGCTTTTCTGTCTATGTTGCGTTGTGAGGTGTACTGTATTTTCTTTTCAGAACAGGATTATCAAGCCTGAGGCATACTATGTTGACAGCTGTTATAGATCATTCATAAATGTTTATTACGCACTATTCTTAAAGCGCACATCCTGCCTTCAGATAAGCAGCAAGGACCTGCATGGTTTGAATTACAAACATATTACATCTAAAAGGGGTCATTTGTAGAAGTAAGTAGAATGCCATGCTCAAGGAAAAGGGCATTCAGAGGGCAGAGTGAGCAGCAGAAAATGTGTGAAATTAGGATGTTTTCTAGTGTGTGAGTATGTGTTCAGCTTTGACTGGTATGTGTTGATTGTTCATGAAGGAGTCAAAGTAAAGACCCAAGCCAAAGTGATAGTCATATCTTTCTAACTTAAGGTCATTGGGTTTCTTGTCTGATGCTTCTTGAATGTTTGAATTTAATCCTTAATCTAAGTGGCAGTTTGTGGAGGGTTCACAGTTCACAGTGGGTTTGTATCCACTGAATAGTTATATGATTCTCTGTGTGGTGAGAAAATTCCACTTCCTTCTGACTGATGAAACATCTTTCATCTTTCAAGATTCCCAAACATTTTTTAGAGATATGCTCATCCAAAAGCACCAAAATAGGAAATAGGAAAACATTCTAATCAGAGAAATCAGTATATTTTTATATTCATCCATTAAAATATTTAAGGTTGTGAACATGCTGTTAATATAATTTTTATTTTACAAATGCTCACGTAGATTCAGAGAGTAAATGAATACTTTTGCACTACATTGCAAACATGTTAGTTGTTTATCAATGGATCACTCTCTCACATCAAAGAATGTTCTATGTGATCATAACCCCAAGGGTAGGAAAGCTTGAGCTAGAGGTTTAGAGGAGACATAAAATAGGGTAGTAGACTTATAAAGGCAAACCAAGCAGTTCTCATAGATATGATTGCACACTCTGTCCTCAGAACGTAGAGCAACTGCAGCGCAACTGAGATTCAAAGATGGTGCCACTTGCCCACAGCAAGTAGCCTGCATCAACTCTCCCTTCAAAACTTGAAAGGCCTGCTGGCCGTCTCTCGTGTCTCCTGTCATCACTGCAGTCCACACTGGCAGGGGGTCCCTTCCACATCCATGTCATTAGCTTTGCCCTCAGCACGATGCTTTTCTACTCTTCACTCTCGTCCCTCCTCTCTAACCAGTTGGTAACGGCTACTCAGATATTGCTTTATTTATTCAATTTTTAATGGTCAGAAATGTTGTCAAAGTTATGTTCACCAACAACAAGGACCCCTAATCTTTACCCATAAAATATAGAAAAGAAGTTTTACTGGCTACACTGTCATTTGGAATTTTCTACCTTATACTGATCAACAGAAGTAACGGATAGTCGACTGTTTGTGTTCATACTGGCCCCTCTATAACATCAATGAGTGACACATTTTATAAATTATAATTAATTTTATAATTTTTAATTAATATAATTTTAAAATCTTACCATGTACCATTGAATGTGGCTATTTTTCAATAGTTTTATTTGTACTGTGAAAATGTACATTATTACTGATGAAGAATGTGGTAGGAATCGCCCTTCGGCCTGATTTGCTAACTTTTACACCGGTGCACATCTTCAGTCACTTATTTCTTAATTTGGTATGTTTTGCTCAACTCATTAAAAACTTTTTTTTTGTAGTGTGGAACATATTTTGTTTAAAATTTTACTAAACTTCATTAGCCACTATCCACATTTTTTTTTTTTTTTTGATGTCAGCTACTGGAGAGTTAGAGTTACTATCAGTAACCAAAACTATCAGTTGGAAAAAGATATTGAATTAATATGCACCTGTGTAAAATCTTTGTGACCTACTGACACATTGTAGTCACGTCCTTATACTGTGGGTACTGTGTTTGTATACTATAGGATATACAGAGAATGTTTTGTAAGATATTAAAGATATTAAACAAATACATTTAGGCTAAAAATGAGACTGTTTGAAAAGCATGTTGTGTTTTGAAGAAATACGCGTATGTGAATGCATGTAGAAATATTGTGTGGACAGTTTTCTTAGTTCTACTGTCTTTGGCTTTATCATTCCTTACTGTTCCAATTCGCACTTCACAAAATCAACCTGCAAGGGATGCTATGAAGATAACACACATTTAATTTAATGCATAGTTACTAATAAAACATTCAGTGACTGTGATTAGATCTACAGTTATGGCATGTTTTAAGTTAATTGGTGTTGAAAGGTGGGTTAATTATTTGAACCGTGAGATACTTTTTACCTGTTATTCACTCAGTTCATTTTTAGACTTTCTGGACACTCATGACCAAGTTACCTTGGTTCATGAGAAAGGTGGCATCATATGATACCTAGAAATGCATAAACACATCTATCGTCCACTCACATTCAGTAAAATCCCCTTCACCTGTGACTTCTCTGCATGCAAAATGTGTTGAATGTAGGTGATTGTGTTAAATTACTGCAAAAAAGTTCATTCATCATTCTTGAATTTGTTTGTTTTTGGGTTTTTTTTTCCAACCTTTTGGGCAGCCATGGGTTTCCACTTAAATTATAAATGTCAACTAGTGGAAAGTTCAGACATACTTGTGACCAGACATTTCTGATCTACTGGCATAAGCTTAGAACATAGAAGGTGCGCAAGTCTAATTTGGCAAAAAGTGAAGCTCTGTCTTTACCACTTATCATTTAGTTCTAAAAGGATCTTTTTTTTTTTAAATAAGTGAGTTACAACTGATGAAAATAATTTCGGCACACTAATTACCTATACTAAAATTACACTTTTAATTAAACTCAAAATAGATTGGACTCTACTCTCAGCATGAGTGTAATGGCTGCACTTTTCAACCAACTCTGATTAAATGGACATTAGTGTCGAAAGTGACACAAGCCACAAACTGTTGAAGTCCAGAGCTTACCAGAGCTTACCAGTCCACTTTGAGGGTGCTGTACTACACCATACTATGCATTATTAACCCAATGATGTCTACACTAAAGAATATCTTAACACCCTATCACTAATACACAGTCTGAGGCTCCGAATAACATCATCATCAAATTGATGCAAGTATACTGATGCTTACATCTTTCTTCAGATCTCAGATCACAACCCTATTTGCTTCTTACTTCTGTCAGTACCACAAGACAATCATAGAGAAAGTCAGCTAAGTAAGAGCAGTTATATAATGTGGCATCACACAAGGATTTGTCTCAGCTGACTGAAAACGAGACTTGCTGTTCCTTCTTTCAGCATTAGCATAATCTCCTGAGAACCATCTGACCCAATGCAGTGCCCTCTCATTCATAGGACAGGTCTGAGGAATGACTGTGTGCTTTGATGGTTCAGATTATTGAGCATGTCAGTTGTTTTTTGTCTCACTCTAATGTATGGTAGATGGTGTAAAAAATAAATTTCTTTTAAACCTGATAATAGTGTAGACATTCACAGGAAGCAGACTTATCTCCACTATCTGCAATCCGCTCTCTTTCTCCCTGTGATTGTGAAACAAAAATGTCAACATTTTGCTCATATTTGACCTCATTTACATATGGTGTACCTTGATACTAGACACAGACTGTCTTCCCAGCATTTAAATTTCTTAAGTGTACTGGGTGGCACCAGACCTCTGCAAGCTGCTTTGTCTTTCCCACCATATGGCATCTTGACAGTGTTTTCCTCACTAATTAGTCTTTAACACATATGCCAAGTCCAAATGACTATAATGTCAGGGCTGCACCAAGGATCCTTGTTGCATCAGAAATGAGTTGGCGTGTACTGTATTAACAAAGGAAAACATCCAGCTTTAGTTGCAGGTACTGCACAGATACTGACTAATATTAATCTACATTTGAATTCTTACTGTGCAGGCAGTAACTCTAATTGAATCTCAGGAATCAGTGAAAGATGTTTGCGATGGATATAAGCCAGCAATTTCAAAGAACTGTGCTCCAAGTGCCACAGATCCCTTAAGAAAGACGGTCTCACTTTGGCAGACTACACAACTCAATTTCTCTCCGAGATATGCAACACATACTTGAGTTAATCTCACTTCGAGAACCCACTTACATACATACTGTAGCAATATATTGTTAGGACCATTAATGTACTTAAAGCAACTAGTGCTTAAAAAAGATGTTTGTGATTTAATGCCCCTTGGGCAGCTGAGTTCGGGATGGGGAACAGGCCTTCTTATTACCTGGATGGGAAGATGGGTGTCAACTTCTCCTGTTCAACATGTCAAAACGGCCTTAGTAAGATCCCAGTTTGCTTCTAATGGCAAAGCCAGTACCTTGCAGAGCAGCATGTGTTTGAATGGGTAAGTGAGAGGCAAATTTTAAAGCACTTTGTCTAATAAGGTAAAACAAATAAAAAAATAAAATAAAAGCAGTATGTTGATTTACCCACAGAATTAGACTGTTTGGTAGCTCCTTCCAAATCTGTCTCAAATTACAGTTTCTAAAATGGCTCATATGATCATTTGATGATCTGCAATCACAGTTTTGATTAGATTTATGCTTAAAACTAAATGATTATGGTGAGGAAATTATGTTAGCCATGATTAAAAGAAATCATCATTGACTGTTGGTAGGAAAAAGAGTACATTATATTTATCCATCTACCTATCTATCAGTTAGATGTTTGTGTTACCTATCTGTCAGATAGATAGGCAGATCAATGGATGCATTTGTGGGAGCAAGAATAGTCGTGCAATAGACAGACACATTGACGAGAACGCACTTCAAAAGACAATTAGAGGCACTGAACGGGGTGCTAATGAGAGTTAAAAGCATGGAATCTTACCAACAAATTCATCTTCTTCCTCAAAAGATATTCACAAAACCAGCGCTTAGATTGCTTCTCATTTTCAGTCTCAATTTCTATGCACCACATTGTGCAGCTTTGTCTTACTGTTCTCCATTAAAACACTTTTTGGTGCTAGAAAATTGTCTCGGCACTCATATGCTCAGCAACAAATTGCTGAAATGGAGATCTCCTTCCTGTCAAAAGCAGTCTTACAAAAAAAATCCTTCAGAATAAAATTAACATAATGGTCATGTTAGAGAAGAGCACAGTCTCACCAGACTCATGTCACAGTCTCAAAATATCTGGTCTTAAGTGATTGGTCTTTAAGGCTGTCTGTAATTTCCTCAGCCTGAGTGGATACAAGTTGCATGACTAACCTGGAAAACGCAGCTTTAAATTCAGATATCTAACTTCTGACACTGGCAAAATTGCACATTCGAGATAGAAGCTAATTCAAAGCAAATGTCATGCTGACTCTAAGCTTATCATTTGGGTTTGTAGATCATCTGTTGATGATGAATAGGGGATGCTAATCAGATATAGGAAGTTTATGTGAAGTAATTAAGTAAAGTAATTTATTGGAGTAAGTAAAAAATAAATTAATAGAAAGTTAAACTCAAGAAAGATAATGGCATTAAATTTCAAATTCATGTTAACTGTGATAGTTTTATTATAATTAATGTCCAAAAAATAACATAATATAATAATTAAAAAAAGTTTCTTTCACTAAAAAAAAAGTACTGATAGTAACTGTTAGTGAACAAAGCTATCAGCTGGAAAAAGATACATAATTAATATGCACTGTTGTAAAAATCACTTAATGACACATTGTTGTCACTTCCTTATACTGTAGGTACTGTGTTTGTACATCATAGGATATACAGAGAATGTTTTGTAATATTTGACCACGTTTTTAATTACCTATTTACTTAATTACTTACTTACTTACTCAGTAAGGTATGAAATAAATATATTTAGAGTTAAAATGAGGCTGCTTGAAAAGCATGTGTTTTGAAGAAAACACGTGTATGTGAATGCATGTAAGTTTTAGAGAAAGAAATACCGTGTGTGAACAGTAGTCTTAGTTCTCCTGTCTTTGGCTTTATCATTCCATACTGTTCCAACTCACACTTCACAAAACCAACCTGCAAGGGATGGTATGAAGATAACACACATTTAATGCATACAGTTACTAATAAAACATTCAGTGACTGTGATTAGATCTACAGTTATGCCATGTTTCAAGTTAATTAGTGTTTAAGGGTGGGTTAATTATTTGAACCGTAGGATATTTTTACCTGATATTCACTCAGTTCATTTTTAGACTTTAATTCTTGACTCATGACCAAGTTACCTTAGTGCCTGAGAAAGATGATATCATGTGATACCTAAAAATGCATATTTACAGTAAAGGTAAAAAATATATATATATATTGTTATGCTTAAAACACCAGTGTCCAGAAGTTTAACTGGGAGGTCTATCTTCCACTCACACACAGTAAAATCCCCTTCACCTGCAACTTAACTGCATGTAATTTGTGTTGAATGTCTGTGATTGTAAAAACAAATTTCTAAAATATATCTCAGCTGAGCAATTGATGCCTTGTCTGATGATTATGGAAGAGTGTTTTGGCTCACTGTGTGTAGAAATGCATATGGGCAAAAGTATTTGGACTAATGAGCATTACACCAACAGGGACTTCTGCGACATCACATTCGAAGTACATAGGCAGCTCGCAGCTATAACAGCTTCCAGTCTTCTGGGAAGGCTTTCTACAAGATTTCTGTGGGAATTCTTATGCATTCATGCAGTACAGCAATTGTGAGGTCAGGTACTGTTGGTGGATGAAAAGACCTGGCTTGTAATCTCCATTCCAGCTCATCCCAAAGGTGTTCAGTGGGGTTGAGACCAGTTCTCTGTGCAGGCCAGTCAAGTTCTTCCACACCAAAGTCAACCAAACATATCTTTATGGACCTTGGGTTGTGCACTTCGGCACAGGAACTATTGCCACAAATTTGGAAGTATCGCATTGTCTGAAACGGCTTGGTATGCTGAAGCATTAAGGTTTTCCTTCACTGGAAGGAAGGGAAATCTGAAACCTGAAAATCAACCACGTCCCACTACTTTTGTCTATATAATGTATTTGGCAGAGGTTATATTTTATTTGAGAGGATCTTTGGAAAACTATTTAAACAAACATATTTGTTAAAATTATTTGGAATTAATATTAGGTCTAAAGAGTGCCTGAATGAACTTAAGTCTCATAGTTGGTTTCTAAGAAGATGCATTAGAAAAGCCACATATTGTACATGCATACATGTCTGTGCAACATGTCTGTCTGGGACAAGAGATCTGTGTTTGGTGACTTGACTAGATTAATTTTAATGTGGTCTCATCTGCGATACTTTTCAGTGCATCACATTTTTGTCACAGGTCATCAATGATGGCGCTTTGTCATTGTTGTGAGTGTTTCATACAGATGCACAAGGTACACTTTAGTGATAGTCACTAGTTTGTCACTAGTTTGCAGTGCACAAAGCCTTTCTGCCAGAAAAGCCTTTCTTACATGTGGTTAAGGTCAAACAGCATTTTGGTTAGATAAGGCACATAAACTACTGTGTTTGGTTTGGGAATGCATTGGTGATTTAGTTTTACATGGGACGCAGACCCCTGTCTCCTGGCTGAAGGTTCTGTCATGCAACCACAACTTCTGCTCCTCTCAGGACTCACACTATACTACCTTGGGTCTAGAAGTCTCCCAGTCTCATAAAGATAACAAAGGTACATCCTGCATCTGCAGCAATGCTTAGGGGTGTGACAAAACTTCAGTATTTGACACACTGGAAATGAAATAGGATTGGGATATCAGATAGTTGTAAGAAATGAACAAACACAAGAAACAGAAAGTTACATGAATAAGTGCTGATAATATAGACTTTCAAAGGATACAAAAAAATGCCTGCTTCTTTTTTGTATGACCAGGCTGTATTACCTGGAACAGAAGTGGAAGTAAGAAAGTGCACAATTCAACCAGTGGACCACCCAGCTGTTGTGTTTTTTTGACCGTAACATATGCAGACAGTGATACCTGGAAGGGAATTGCAGGCTCAAAGAAGAGAGAAGATTTAGAAGATAAAAAAAAGAAAGAAAATAGAAGAAACACATCCATGTCTGCCATCAGTTCAGCTTTACACATGCCTTATCTGTAGCAACACTCACGGTTCCCAGACTGTACTGCGCAGTAATCAAAATCTCACTTTGAAGAGAGGCAGGTGGAAGAGCTCGAAAGGAGTGTGAGACAGACATGACAATCATACCAACAAAAAGACCAGGACAGTCCAATGACTTACAACTTGTAAGGTCTACCACCTCAATGTTAAAAAAAAAAAAGAAAGCACAATTCCACAGAGAGCTAAGTCATACACCTGCTCATTTTGAGGACTGTCAGCCATGTTTGATGATGCTGACCACACTCATTCATCATGTCTTCTCTCTACACTTTGAACCAATTAAACAACTTTTATATAGTGCAGACAGGACCGATATCTAATAATAAAATCCATTAGAAGTGACAGCCTAAAACATATTCTAGAGCTGAATTATGTGACCACAGTTGAATTTTGATCTGTGATGGAAAATAACGACATACAGTTGTTTTGTCATTTACTTCCAAATAAGTTTGGCTAAACAGTGTATTTTTTCTCACCATGGTTTTTTTGGCATCTTCCCAGATGTCAGCAATTTACTTTATGAGCAAAATCTTCATGGCAGAAACTACAAAGACAAAATACTCTCACAGTGTTCCCTCTTTGCATTTCCACTGTGAAACTATCTAATGAAGACAAAATGCAGAGACAACAATACAAAAATAATACATTGTTAACAAGTTAACATTGCCCATATTACTAATTAATAAACAAGCCTCTTTCAGTGTTTTTATTCTTCAACAGAAGCATATTTTATGCACTGTTAGTAGCTTAATTAAAAGTATGGTATAGAAAACAAAGTTTCCAATCTATTAGGTCACCATATTTATAAAAACAAAAAAGCAAAAATACTGCACATATGGATGAGGCTTTACATACACTTGAGTGTAACCTTTAGGATATAGCCATCCTGAATCTGTAATTTGTCCCCTAACACTTCTGGCAAGGTTGCATCCATGTGGTCAGGTGTGCAGGGGCTTGACCAGTCGATGTTGAGCTTCCTTGCACACTAAGGAGTCTGGCACTCAGGTCAGTGGTAATGGCTGCAGCCAGATGGTACCTATCCACTGGGGACGAGGGACACAGACATGCTGGTCACAGTTTAACTTTGGAGGTTGCATATTCTAGCATTATTTAATGCTTGATTACATGCATCATTTATCACAATTATGTCTTGATAAAAGTTTGATGCAAAACACAGCAGAACCATGCTGAATATTCAAACTTTGCCCTCTCCTGTCTAATCAACCCCAGAAAAAGAAAAAAAAGGGACAGGAAGGAGAAAAATGGAAAGAGAGAATTTAACAGCGTCTGATAACACTTTCAAAAACAAACTGTTGACATTTTATCAAAGTAGAGCCAGATTAAGTACGTGCTGAAAATGAAAGAAGTCATAAGGTTGAGAGAACAAAGATTTCAAGAAGCCTAATATCTAAAAAAATCAGTGATGATATCTGCAAATAGATTATTATTTATTTTTAGTTTTTATTTATTTAGTTGTAAGGCGATGACACTGTTCAATTGTTGAAGTAGAACAAAATTGTTCTCCATGAAATAATAATCCTACAGCCCATAAAAGTTTCATGGTGAACATGAATTTAGCCCAAACGGTATTAAAATTCCTGTACAGATGTGATTTAATTTCATGTTTTGATTTAATAATATGTGTTATCGGGGATGGGTTTTCTTATTTTTTGTGGCCTCATGTCTTCATTACTCTGTTTTGACAGAGTGACAGGAAACAGAGACAGAGGGAGGAAAGGACATGTGGCAAAGGTCTCCTGTTGCACTCAAACAGGAAACATTGGGATTTTAATGGTATGCATAGCGTCATCGGTTCACCAGGAATGGCAGGGATGGGTGTCAGACTGACAATGAATTAGAGAGCTTGACGCAAAAGTGACAACTAAAGAGAAGTAATACATAAAAAGTTGATGTTACTGGTCGGGTTTACCAAACATTTTTCACCTTGTTTCAGCATGAAATATGTTATTTATAAAACAGTTACACCAGTCTGGGAGACCAATTTGCCCATCCTGTGTAATACACTGTGCATATAAGTGCACTTCAGATTTATATGTGAATTTCTCTTTCTTGTTAAAGAGCAGGTGCAAATTATCACCGCTGTATTAAAAGCTCATTCAAATGGTCTGCACGGAAAAACACTGACAGCACACAAGGAAAAAAGAAACTATACAGTGGGTAATAATTAAAGAGGGTGGCATAGCCAAAATATCTGATCATTTAAAACATCAAACAAAGAGGGGACATATAATGAACTGCTAATGCACCATGATGATTGGACAAAACACGTACACCTGTGCATTAGGCTGTTGTAATCTGGAGATTTTAGTCAGCTGTATAAATTCCAACGACATTTTGTCGCAGTATCTGTTCCGGAGTGGTGTTGATCTCTGCGTTGACTCTCCTGCAGGGTTTCACTTTCGGTTTGAGTAGCTTGTATTTTATCAGGACCGTGACACCTCATTTCTTGCCATTGCTGATCATTTTCTGTCATAGTTGGACTTTCAATGCGTCCCTCTAGACTGGCTCCATGTGCAGCTGATACTCATCAATCACTAACTAAATTTGAGAATCACAATATTTAGTTTTCATTTTAATTCCTGCACTTGCTTGTGATTCCAACTTGCAAAAATCCTGACACTGAACTGATCCCCAATAGATTATTAACAGTCAGCTAAAAAAAATCAGCTTAGCATTAGCCTAGGATGATAATTTATATGCTTATTCTAACACAAACTCCATGAAACATTCAGTGTAAGCTGCAGGCACCTCTCATCTACAGCAAGGTAAATATGGAGATGAGCTTGTGATAGTGAAGCCTGCTTAATGACAGCAGTGCTTGAGCTCACTACACCTCGACCTTCCACCTCTTTTAACGAAACAGAAAACAATAATTCCTCTGAAGGTGAGCACTCTTTCTAAAATGTACATAAAAATCATGATGATACACTTCTAAATACCTTCATATGGAACTCTCTGCTCCTTGCTTCTTTTTTAATATATAGTGCAGGATGTAAGATAATAAACCCACATCAAAAAGAATACCAGATTCAGCTTTGCAAGCAGCAGGGGACTGATGTGTTTGAGGATGCATTCACAATTTTGATTGGATTATGTAAAATAAAAATTGAATTCTAAATCCATTTGACTGAGACACTGTGAAGGCTGTCCAGGGACGGAGACATCATTATGAATATTAATTGTTAATAATTATCCTTCTCCTCAGGGTAACCCGTATTTCAGGACAGTGGAAGTTGATTTAGAGAGAGAAAAAAGTGAATGATGGAAATGGAAAATAAATGAGGGAAGAAGTGTAATAGTATCTTTACTGACACTGGCACATTTTCTTTAAGTTGTCATGAAAACTCCCTGTTGTATACATCACTTAGTGCCTTGAGGCATTAACATGAAATCCAGATTAGCGTCAGACCATTTGCCTTTAAATATTTTTATGAACTCAGATTTCACTCAATACCAGCACTGTAAAGAGAATGATACAAAAAAATATATTTTGTAAGCACAGCTGTACTAGCTATACTGAAACTATTTCTTCATACCATTCATTTCAAGGTTGATGTTGAGGTTGAGGTTTTTTTAATTTTAGTGGTTATACAAAAACATGAATTCTTAGATTAAACAGTGAAAGCAATTCAAGTGCATCTGGGGGCCAGAACATAAAAGTTCTTGTAATATGCCTGGAAACTGCTAAACTGCTCTAAAAGTGTCACATATCCAAAGCACACACAGCCTCATAATTTCAACTTCTACTGAGCCTGAAAAATGGCAGATATGGCAGGGAATAATCAATTTCTCATTGTAATAAAATTACTAATAGCATGATTTATAAGCTATGACAAATCTAATGTGATATTAAATGAAACAAAACTGGCACCATAGCTGTTAATTGTATGCTCAGCAACTCAGAGCTGTTTGGTTTGCCTCACCTTGAATTCCCATGCAATTATTTTATAGAAACACTCATAATGTTGCAATATTGAGGAAACTTGAACGATCAACCCAATTTCCTGTCGACCATCAGTGTAAAGGCTTAATAATGTCAAGCAGAGGAGCCTAACAAGACCACAGTCTCCTACAAGTCAAATGATTTCACTTGACTGCTTCCAGGAAATTGTTTCCTGCATCGTATTCGATCATCAGAGTGCAGAGCAGATGAAAATTATTGAGGAATGAACTGACAGGCATTTACTCTGAATAGCAGCTCTCTTAGATCTTGCTGTGGATTACAAAGCATGCTTATGAAGTCTATGTCCACCTCATATTTAGTGAATCTATTGACAACCTTTAGAAATACCTTCATAAACATGGATGTTTCAGATCGCTTTTAAGATCACTTCATGAACAGATTTCACAATGTGCAGAGGACAGTTTAGCTTTTAAAATCTTACTAAAATAGATATCGTTTGTCATAAAGTGCTATGGGTTTAAGGGGAAGTGAGTTGAGCAAAGCCTTTCTTGCCAATCTTGGAAATATCAGTCAGACCAACTAGACAATGCAACAGTTTACACAGCAAGGAACCCTATTATCTGCCTGGAAAATCCACCAGTGTGGTTTCTCTGATGTTTATATAATGCAAGTTCAAAAACTGCACTGCATGAATTGTGTCACCAGGAGTAATATGACAAAAATGACCAGTTGCTAGTTTTATTTCTTGTGTTTGGTGTTTTACCTAAATTCCACCAGCATGTCAACCTTGCCACCAGCCCAATCTCAGCCCCAGGGTCACTATTGCCATTTTGGCCTGGCTAAACTTAAACAAAGAGCAGTTTCATGTCACACAGGGGTTAGAAAAACTTGGTGACAAAGTGTGGGTATCTGATGACCTGGGATGAAAATGTGTTGCTTTTTTTCTCCCTCAAATCACTGAAGTAATGATGTGTAGTAAAATGCTGACCCTCTAAGCCTTTGCTCCTTATATTTTTGCACAAACTGATCGTGGCACTTGATTGGCTGTGCACTTAAATGCAAATTTTGTGGTGCAGGTTAGTGAGTGAAAGAGAGTGCTCAAGCCTATAGCGCCTGTAAAAGGTCAAAGCAAAATGCTACCACAGTTTGACTAATCAAAATTCAACACATAATCAGAGACAGTTCAGTCAGTCACAAATATATGTGATAATATAAAGCTGGAAAGGAGACTCATGAATAAACTAAGTCAATAATAAATATGCAATGTTCTGAATTTAACTGGAGCAAAAGGGAATCAAATATTTGAGTATCCATGAAAAAAAAAATGGAAATAGAAATGATAAGGTGTCAATTGCTAGCTACCGTATATTATAGTTTAAAAATTAATGGAGCATGCATAAGGGCATAAAAACAACACACCTACAGCATATCCACCTTGGGGGAAAAAATTATTTTGTAAAAGAGCATTTTAACCTTTAGCAGGTGTTTAATTATTCATAGAAACTCCAGAAAAGAAACACTATTACAGTCTGTCAAGCTAGCCAGCCACCTACATAATATAAATGCCCTTTGTATGCCTTATATGTTCCGAAACACTGAAACAGCTAAATATATTAGCTATGGAACAACCTGGGCTTTCATGGTGTTGGGGCTAAGACAGAGGTCAGCAAGCCCTGTGGGTATTTTACACTTGACCATCACACACAGCATGGGACACCTTTTAATGAAAATAACCTGCAGATGCTCCAGACCACAAGTGCATATGCTGATTTCTTTATCAGAGAGGCTTCAATATCTGCCTTCAACAAAACAAGTTATAAGAGGAATTGATTATGCTGAAACATCTGACATGTGGCTCTTATGCATATAATTTTTTCCCCCTGCATTAACTGAGATATTGGTGTTCAAGCAGGACTTTGGGACTCATTATAAGGATTCCACGTTCTCACAAGTAGCTCTCTGAAAAGCTGGAAATGAACAACCAGTTTTAATGTGCACTGCTGAGTAGGACGCAGGGTGACATTTTTGTCGAGAAGATTTAAAGGGGAGTTGTTGGTTGGTTTGGAAATGTTGGTTTCTTTAAAACACAATCAAACAATCTTGTGATAATCTTTTAGCTGTCTAAACAAAATCGTATTTTAACCATAGTGACAGGAGTTTTGAAAACAGTTTAACTGATCTTTCGTGAACCGCTGAAAAGCAGTGATCACTGCTGTAAACTGTATGTGTTTGCTATTTTAGATCTGTTTTTCAAAGTATCAACCTGTAGGTTTTCAGTATTTTGTTTTGTTTGATTATTCATGAAACGTAACCAAATCATGATTGAGGGAAAAAAGATTTTGCATTTAAGGTTTAAAAATATTTAGGAAGAAACAAATCAAGGACCAAAAAGTTCAGCTGCTAAACAAACCTTTTCCAGGTAGCAATTCTCAGCTGAGTGTGAATTGGAAAACCTCAAACACATCTACATGAAATGGGCCACTGGTTATTTCACAGTATTCCACACTGCCTTTTGACAGCCCTGTTTCAACAGCTTCCAGGGATTCCTTCTGGTGCCAGAAGATTTCAGTCATCACCACCACAGGGAATGAGATGCTTTTCCCAGAGGCAAATTATTAAACTACAACCTTCATCATGGTGTGTGAAGTGGCTGAATGGAGAGGGAGTGACTATTTCTGATCACAGAGGATTTTACTGGGACCAGCTCTTGATACTCCCTTATCTCAGCCCTTTTCTCTAGTAATTTGTTTGTTTGTTTTTCTTTGTGTATTTTTGAAAATCAATTCTGTGATTAATCCAGAGTCGCATGTGAGCGAGAGTTTAAGTATATGAATTATTCATATATATATATATATATTTTTTTTATCAACTTACTAATTTAATGACATGAACATGGAGTAAAAATTTGGTTCTGCCTCCCAAAAGGTTTACCAAATAGCAAGTTGAGCCTGCAGCGAGTTAGAGGTGAAGACAAACTGAGGTTTAAGTGCTGCATTTATTTGGCGAGTTGTCCCCAGATATCAGGAGTAAATAAATAAATACAAAATCATCTAGAGACTGGATCTCTCACAGACATTGCAACCACAGTTAAAGTAAAGTTGCATCATTATGCAGTGAATATGCCATGTATTTAATTGGCCTTTTGTCTTTCCCCCGCACAAGAAAATAATGTGGGAAAACACACTAAAGAAACTCTGGAGCAAGCAGGGTGTTATTTTGCAGTCAAATAACATTTCAAAGTCAGACTTTGAATTTACTTTAAGAGTTTTGCACTCTACTCTTTGAATCTATGTCAAATGAGTGGGGCACACAAAAAAACTAAGGACCTTGAGAGAATTATAGACTACAATAATTAGAACAAGCTTTATCATTTGGAGGATCTTCCACCACCCATGCATCTCACTTCTGCAGCTCTTCAGTTCTGACCTTGAACTAAAAAAACTCTTTGTAAGAGAAACTTTACCAGAAATTTTTGAATCAATACATTTAAACTTCTAACCTCTTTACCTCATTATCTCTTTTTGTTCCACTCAAGATGTGTATCTAGGCTATCTGAGGGCTGGCTTAGTATTCAATAGTTTTGTTAATTGCTTTAAATTACCATCGTCTCTGTTGTTTAAGAGTTAATGAGCATGAGTTTTAAGGGGTTTGTCTGTTTTAAGGGGTTTGTCAAGCTGTCTGGCTGTGTTGGCACAGAGTGATGGGTTATATAAATGCCCAGGTTAAAAGAGTTAAATTATACAGTAGTTTTAAACACATTACTTGTTTTATATATATTTATTTTCTCTTGTAAGGTCAAGCTCGGCTACTCTGATATGTTAGGACACATTTCTTGCACATGACATACACACAAAAAATTGTGCTGACCTACATGTTGGAATCCTTTTAAACTGTCACTGTACAGCATGTATTGGACCATTTGTTTAATCATTTATCACAAACCTTTTATTATTTTATTTATGCTGGGAGTAACTCTAAATTGGTTGGTCAAAAAAAAGAAACCAATAGTGATACAAACTTCTCAGGTTTCTATGTTTCTAATGTAAAAGGCCCTCTCTGGGGATGGTGTTTGGTCAGTCCATTCTGGACACAATTGTAATTTTTAATGGAGTTTGTGACAGAAATAAGTAAAAACAGGTCTGGACACAAGCATGCAACATAAATATAATCTACACAAACTGAACATTTTTGGCTGAACATTTTAAGGAAGCACAAAAATGTATTGAATGTTTAAAAACTGAGGGTTTGGAATGGGTCAAGCCCTGATGAAAATCCATGTCATAGTTGTAATTTATCTAGTAAAAGCTTTTTACCAAAACTCAACCTTCTCCTGTACCCTCTTGAATAATTAATTTGTTGCTGTTTGCGGAGTCAAACCTTTTCCGGCAGACAAAATGTAAATCATTCCATCACTGACATATATCAAAATTAACATTGTCTCAGATGTGCAAGCAAAAACTATGTTCTGTGGGTGGGGTGTTGAGGCTAATAGAAGTGTCTAAACTCCCTGCTCGTTAACATTCTCAGGAATAGTGTAAACAGCAACTTAAATGGAATTTTAAAATGCTAATTTTAGGAATCTATCTAGCAATGAGCTGATACATTGTTTAATGTTTTACCAGTGTAAATAGCACCTAAGGCTAGACAGTTTGTACATTTTTTCATCAGTATTTGTGGTCGAAGGATTTAAAAGGCTGGGTTTTATTATTTCATTTTCTGTGCCTCAAGTAGCCACCCAATAGTATAATAAATCAATAGCATTTCCATGAATACTAATTGTGGTTGCAGGGATGGTTGGTGTAGCCGATAGGTGGGAATTTGATCAGGTTTGCAAAGCCAGCCAGCCGAGGCCTCTGCCTCTCCTGCCAGGCCCCACAGAGGCTGACTGCTGCCTCTTTGAAGTTGAGGTGCAAAATCAATTGAACACGTCTGGGAATAAATGAACTTGTTTGGAGCTTAATTTCCAACGGCTGAAGGCTTTCCACCAAGTTATTTATGAGAACAGGTGGGCCTTTCTCTTTCCTCTTTTTTAAGGATATGTATTTCAGGACTGGTCATTGGATGAATCCCTTATCTTCTGTGGAATCATGAAATATTCAAATGAATGAGTATATTGTTGTTTATTTTTCATTTTGAAAAGGAATCAGACTCAAAATAGAAATACTGTTGTATTACACTAAGGAACAAGTCAAGTGTTTCTAGCGAAGATTTATTCTAAAATCATTTTGAATGTACATACTTGTGTCTTTAAGCAGTTTTTAAATTGCTTTGAACGGTCTTGGTTTTCAAGGAGCAGTCATCTATACTTGTTATGTCATCTATGCTTGTTTTAGCCTCGCTGGTTTTTGATCAAAGCAAGATGTCTACTGGATTACTGCCTTTGGGGCATTCATAGTAAATTCTGACTTTAAACTTAACATTAATAAAATATTAGATAACTCTAATCTTTGACATTATTTTAGACCCTCTGTGTAGTTTTCCCTGACAAAGAAAATGCATTCATAGGGGGAACATGAAAAACAAATTAGTGCATTTATTTATATTTATCCATATATGCATATGACTTTCCTATAGATCTGGAAAATAAAATGTACTGTTACAAGCAGATCCTGTGAAGAACTTACATTTAAACATGTTATTGTGGTCAGTTTTGGGCCACATTGTAGCAATGTTAAATAACTAACCTGTCAAATATTTAAAATTAATAAATTATTCATTTAAGAAAAGGAAGCTAAGATTATACCTTACCCTTTATTATTTACATCACAGTCATTCTTATTACCAGAGGTCGCCTTGTTTACGTCAGCACTTATTAGTACCTTTACACATTTCTTTAACATGCCAGGGAAAAAGACATTATGAGACAATAATTACTTTAATGCCTCTACACTTCCTTCTTCTTTTCCAACAGTAGACCCTCGATTCCCTTCCTACACAGTCTCGAAAGAGTTGATAATAGACTACTGTTCTTTGACCAGAAAAGGAAAATGAAACAGCCGCCCAAAAAAACAGAGAAATAAAAAAGTAACTTGATTAGGGGAAAAAGGAATCAGTAAAACGGAAGAAAGTCTAAGCTCTTTAACTGGTGCTCCTTTGCATATAAATGAGAGATTAGGCAGAAACTATATCTTACTGCCTGTTAGAATACATATGCCTAATTACAATATATTCATAAAGTGAGAGTGTAATTTCCACAAAGGAGATTACAAACGAAGCACAAGGTCAAGAAAAGCCCTTTTTGTTCTCTGCATACCATTAGGATGGTGATGCTGATGTGGCACAGAAAATGACTCATGCTCATTGGTTCTCCTCAGAGATTATGTTTTTTTTCCAGACTAAGTATAAAGATAGGATAAAAGGAAGAGGAGTAAGTATTAATGAGTTATACCTTAACAATGTCAATGAAATTCTTGCAAAGAAGGGGCACAGTTTGTCTGAACACTGTAAACTGATGGCTGACCTCAACTTATCTGAATTACAATTTAGGGAAATCAACTATTATGATGGCCTAATTTTCATTCTCCCAGTAAATCAATCTTACTCCAACATATGATTTTGAAAACTGAAACAATATCTGACATATGCTGATTTGAATATATTGTCGTTGCAGTGGTCTACACATGAAAAAACAAACTCTCAAATTAAATGTCCTTTGAGCTCCTAGATGAAACGAAGGCAGTGGCTGCAGTTGATTGGATAACATGTCTCTGGTGCATGCTTTCTGACACTGATGATCAAGCTCCTAATCAAGTCGTTGCATGTTCCATTTTCCTGTGTGTGCTTGAAAGACTGAAGACTGAAAGACTGAAAGTCGGTTTTATTTGTATAGTGCAAAATCGCAATGCCTCAATTGCGATTCCACATTTCAGTAGGGAAAAAGTCCTCAAACCCTTTTAACGTTTACAGTCTAAAGCAGTGGCTTGAAAGTGTGGGCTATGACCCACCTATGAGTTTTGGAAGACTGAGCTGGTCCCCAAACAGTCGCCAATAAAATCCCTGTCAGTATAGATTACCTGTCACTAAAATAGTTTCCCCTGCAGATTCCCCCTGTTGCCCTTAAATTCAAGGGTTGTTTGTAAGAGAGAATTTCTCATAATTCTTCTTCAAAGCATATAAGTCTTCGATAAATTACACTAAATAAATTTACACTGTCAAATCATCTGAGAAAGCTCCTTCTGCAGCACCACCATAGTTGTAGTCATAATTTTTAAAGTATAACTTTGTTTTAAAATGTGTGAGGAACCAAATATGCTAAAGTTATGTTGGCATTCCTACAATATGTGTTACTGCTCGTTTCAACCTCGAGTCACAGGAGCAAGACATTAATAAAGAAATTCACTAAGAGACCAATCAGTAGCTTGATGTACATGGTCAGTGAGCTGTAGAAATGATATTGGTTTTTTTTTCATTCAAGTTGTTGATTTTTCAATATATTTAAGCATAAACTCTGAGTAAATACCCCTTTTTGCTTTCTTTCTATATGTGCAAGTATGTGTGCATGCATGTTTGTCTTTGTGTTTGTGGGAGATGGTGAGTGCTGAGTTGAAATGTTTGATATAAAAGCTTTACACCACGTTTCTCCTAATTGTGTCAAGAAAAATATATGCTAAATCTTTAGTAGTAAGATTAAGAGGAATTATTGTGGTTGGCATCACAGGTTCTAAACACAGTTAAGATTAAAAGTAGCTTCTTGCTTTCTGTCGCCTTAAAATTTGTTCTTAGTGTTTAGGATAAATTCAGAGTCAGAAATTAGTGTGTAGTAGTGTGTGTAGAGTGTGTGTATTATGTGAAGTATAGGTCTGAAAAGAAGAGAGTAAGTAGGTCTGCATGATGAACAACTGAAAAAAAAAAACATTTCTGTCATTCTGTTAATGGCATTGCAACATCGGTAAATATGTTACAAAAATCACATTACCTGAAGCCTTCTAAAAATGTTTGCTCATTCATTTAGCGTGTTGAGTCATGGTCGAGCCTTTGAGTTACAGTTAGTAATATAATACAGTACTGAACAATGCACTACAAGTGTAAAACAAACCATACGGCAAGATTAGCCTTGTATCCAACAGACACAAATAATTTCACAGTAATCAATCCCATGATTCAGTGCTGTGGCCTCACCATGTATTGAATCTTAATTTATCAATCTACTGCAAATCAAATGTCACTGAGGAAGTTACTGAAAATTCCTTGTCCAATTATTAGCATGTGAATTACTAAAAGCTCTTACTTCTGGTAATGCTCAACCGCAGTCTTTTCACTAGAATTTTAATGGAAATCGCTTATCTCAGGCACCTTTTTCAGGTGTCCCAAAGACCTCACGTTAAGTAAAATAATCCCCAAAGCCAGCACATTTACAGCTAATTCCATTTTAATTCAGTCAAAAGGTGACGTGGCAAGAAGCATTTCACATGGCGGTGGGTGGTTGAAAAAAAAAAAAAAAGGGTTTCAATTATCTCACAGAGTCTGAAGGGGAAATCTTGATTAATGTCCTCTATAGCTCATAAAGGACTATCTTTACACCATCAGGGCACTCTCAAATTCAGTATCATACTTACAACAGCAACTTGAAGGAGACTCTCTGTATGTGTATAAAATATTATGGATTATTATTATTATTTTTATCTCTCTTTTATGATGATGTGCCACATTTAAAGACATAATTAATAAAAACATCATTTGAGTAGATGTATAAAAAATGATAAAAAATGTGTTTAAAACTGTAAGTACAGCCATGATTTTGAAATTTTGGTACAATACTGCACACTTCTGCTGTCTGTTTTATCCAAGTTTGTCTACTATAATCACACAGATGTACTTATTTATTCATTATTTTTATTTATTTTATTTTATTTTAAATACTGACCATGTTGAAGGGTCTGTCTCAGTCACTTAATGCTTACTTACTAGCTCACTCGAGATCATGGACTCTTGTAAATAATTTTCTTTTAAATTTCTTTTTTGAAATTTCTCATGCTGCTATATAAACTTGTAACTTATAAACTTGAGCCCATCTGAACGGTTTGCAAATTAGTGCTACTGGTAACCATTTTCCAGATGTGGAACTCCTCCACAGTACATACATTTATGGATTTAAATTAACATATGATGAATACTGAAACATATTAGTAATATATGAACATATGTCTGACAAGCTCCAGTCTTTAAAAATGCATTTGGCATGTCATTGTTTATGTAAACTTTACTTTTGGCCAAGTCTCAGAGAGTCTTAGAGAGACTTTCTGGGTTGCAGGTTCCTTTCAGTTAGTAAAATTGCAGTACCCTTACTGGTATAACTTTCACAAAAAAAATCTGTAATGTAATTGATAATGGTAATTGATAATTAGAACATCATGTTCTCTGTTATTTATTTCCTTTCTTGACTCCTTTCTTGAAGCCATTTTAATTTCTGGTAGACATAAATTTGGTGAGATGTCCGACTACCAGTGCAATCACAGGCATGCAAAATTTTGAAATTTCAAATAGTTCTATTGTCAGCTTTGCTTCGGTAACGTTACATTGATCAAACCAACGGACGAACAGAAACACATTGTTCTTCACTGTTTCAGAGTACTGAGAATACAGTCTCAGTCATTACAGGGCACCACGGAGACGGAAGTAACAGGCGAGAAACAAACTGGTTTACAACCTCTTCCAGCACACCGTGGTTAAAGACAGCTGGTGTTGACAAGAATCCTTTTGAGATTGCCTTGGTGGACATCTATGAATCGGCTGCACTGGCACCTGGGTTTCTCCTTTTCCTGTGTACAGATTTACTACAGACTAGAGAGGTTAATCAACAATCCCTCCCCGCTCTCTTTCTTTCATTTCAGCCCTCTGTTCAGAGCTCAGGCCTCATCTGGAGGGAATATTGGCAGAGAGTTTGTTCCTTGATTGGCTTTGGGGGAGCGATCCATACAGATGTGTCTGTTGTGCCCATGTGGATCAGATTTCTGGAAGAGCCAAGACAGAGTGAAGCCATCAGATCTTTCTTTAAATGGCCTTTGGGTCCAAGTAGCACAGTCATTGATCCTTAGGAAAGCATTAACCCTTGATGAAACAGGCCATGCTTTTTCAATGTCAACGGTTCACTGTTGTAAACTGTAGTTGAAAATAAATACATATATTTACACAGCCTTTTTTCCCCATTTATCCATAAGTTTTTATGTGACTCTTCATGGTACGTAGGCTGTAATTTCATTCAATTTCATTTGTAAAAAAAATCAAAATCAAAATTGACATCAAATCCTTTTGATGACAGAAAATGACAATTTGGCCCATCAGTCGGATGGACTGATGGGCCAAACTGTCATTTTTGACAAAATTCATGAAAGTACAAGTAGAACAGGTCTGAAGATGAGGATGAAATTTAAAATAATAATTAGTTCTCAATCAGTGACAAGGTGGTTGCCAATCAGACTATCCAGAGTTCTTCCCAGAAGCCCACTTGGCTAACATCCATTTGTGAATGCAGTTGTTTTAGTATCATCATGCTGGTGCTGTTTCAGCTTGACTAGGAACTGAGTTGGTGAAAGAACAATTCAATCCTTGGCTCAGTCTTGAGCATTCCATACCGGATCACCGCTAGTGTGCTCTGGATACTTGGCTGTGCAAATAGTCATACTTTAACCAGTTTGATATGTCCAGGATTGGCAGCTTGATGCCTTCAACAGATGAGTTCTACCCAAGGGCCATTGCTATAGCTAGTGCTATGCTATAGTCCCAGTCCTTCCAAGGAAGAAGGAAGACTGGGACAATTGCTCACACATCAGAGAAGCTTTAAAAATGTGTGGCTATCCAAACTGGGCCTTTGTCAAATCAATTAGGAAACACAGAAATCAACACCAAACTTCAACCAGTCATGAACAGAATAGACGGAAAAATGTTGTTGTTCCCTATGTGGCGGGGACACTCAGAAGGATTACCTCAAAGCACAGCATTTCGACACACTTCAAACCCAGCAATACCCTCAGACAAATACTGGTCCATCCTAAAGACAAAGCATCTACAGACAAAGTAAACAACGTGGTATATACGGTAAAATGCAGTGAGGTGTGCTCATACCTTTACAAAGGGGAAACCAAACAACCACTTCACAGAGGCATGGCACAGCACAGGAGAGTCAGCTCATCCGGACAAGACTTAGCTGTATATCTGCATGTCAAGGATAAGGGACACGCCATTGAGGACTCAAGTGTTCACATTTTGGACAAAGAAGATCAATGGTTTGAGAGAGGTGTGAAAGAGGCCATCTATGTCCAGACAGAACATCCATCTTTGAATTGAGATGGTGGCTTACAACTCCAACTTTCAGCCACCCATAGTGCAGCTTTGAGATTCCTCCCCAGGTGCATTTGCACCATCCCTCATGTGACCCTAATGACTCACATGATGGAGTGGGACAGCGACTCATTAATGAGTCAAACCTTGGCTCATGTGACCGTAACGACTCACATGATGGCACGAAGTGTCAATAATCCTCAAGACCACCCCCAAGGTGACAACCTCACTAGAGATTGAATAGCTGGACTTCCACTTGAATCTCAGAACTGAAGAAGCCTTTCAGATGAGAGATGAAACATCTTCAACGATCTAAATATATCCGGTTGCCTTCGCTTCTAGCACTTCAACTACCATGACCCGGACGACTGAGAACCTACATCAGCCCCTCTGAATTCTCTTTTACTAAAAACTTTGTAAAATCTTACTCAGAGCATACCTTAGACATTGTTTTAAATTGTCTTAAAAATGCTGATCTCTGTGAGGTCATTTCTATATAATCTTTCAGAGAAGATTGTTATCTTAAAGTTGATTTCTTTTATGAATAATCACAATATCTTTAATTAGATTCAATCTTTTCATGTCACTTCAATAAAACTGCTTTAATTAAAGCAGCAAACAATCGTTTAGATACTTCTCAGTCTTAGCTCAGGATATGACATAGTTGATCATTCTGTTCCATTTGACCATCTTGAAAAGTGTGTTGCCATTAGAGATGATGATAGTTCAAACAAAACTTTTTCAGTAGTGGTCAATGATGTCTCTTCTTCTGTGGCTCCTTTGACCTGTGATGTTCCCTAAGGTTCAGTCTTATGCCTCGAGAGAAAATACATAAATAAACTTGTCTCGTGCCTTCTGCTACTACAAAAAGTCATTGAATCAGTGACGTCTTTTAAATAATTTCTCACATTTTTTTCAGTAGCTTACTTGCATAGCATTTTCCTTCTTTGTTGTGGTTTTCAAGTTTGTTGTGTAAGAGGCGGTAACAGAAGGAGCCCTTGTATCCTGACTGTTGCGTCGTTTTAGTGAGTTAAGCTTACTTTTTCAGGTGCTCTGGGCCAAACCCTTAAATGCCTTTTGAAAATGTTGATCAAGTGATCCAGCTTGGAGGAGTGTCTTTGCACCATAGACCCTGCATTCTGCATGAGCTTTTACTCTAGCACCATCAGCAGGTTATAGGTTTTAGTAATATTTCTTAACAACTCCTTGATGGTTCACCAACCAGCAGAGACATTTATAGTGTGCCCCTTCAGGATAAATTCTGCTTTTCATCTACCACCATCATCAGGTCAAAATGACAACAGCCTCAGTTGTTTCAAATGTTATCATGCTAACATGCTAATGTTGATAAACATTACATTTGATTTGCATCAAAATATTGAGGTATTGAGCATTTAGCTAAAAGCAACACTGCACCAAAGATCAGACTCAGAGCCACTAGCATCACTGTAGATTATTATTAATTTATTTATTTATTTATTTTTTCTCAGAAGCACTCAGCAGTATTCATTCAACTGTTTTGGCCTACAGTATTTCACAGTGACCTCAGGGAATGTAATAACTCAAATGATTCAAATTTGTGGTATAAGGTCATAGTATGAAGAGCCAGCCAAGGTACAATTTTTTTCGTGACAGACTCTTAATCTGTCATAGTTATTGCTGTGGGTATTGCATGACAGTTCATGTTCTCTCATCATCCTCTCTGCTGACCTTCATGTTTCATTTCATCAGCGTCCTCTTCCTCAAGGTGGATAATATTACTATATTGTCCTGCTGTTTATTTAAATGGAAACCATTAAGTTTGGAGTTTTTGATGAAGATGCATAGGCCTTAGCATCAAATCTAACAGTGTCTGGAAGGCTTACTTCATCAGTGTGCACAGAGATGTCTCTAAAGGTTGTGCTGTCAGCTCTAATAAGACAATATACTCACATGTAAACATTACCGCATCTTTCATTTTCCATTTTTTAACTGATTTCCATCATACTGCCTATTCATGTAGCGTTAAAGGCCAGAACAAACCATCCGTTTTTTTTTCTTTCTAGCTTTGTGAGATAGCTTAAAATTCTCATTTATCCACAATGTACCCATTTAACCAGAATACAGTAATGGAAGAATTGTTATGCATGTATATGTTCTCCCTGTTTTACAGAGTAAGACTGTTAGATATCCGCAACTCTACGGTCTTTTTATTTAAGTGGGTTAAATGGGTAGGAAGCACTATTGTGAAGTTAACTGTAAGACAGTGTGGTGTATGTGGTTGTGAAATACAACCCAAAAAGGGTTTAAAAGGTCAAGAAAAATCTGAATGCAAACAGTTGTATTTGAACTGTGTTTACTCAGTATTTCACAAGGTGGTGATCCACACCTCATCCTCACTTGAGAACAACTGAGCCTTTCAGGGGTGCCTTTTTCATAACCAAAGCTCCAAAAATGCTCCAAACAGGCATTTTTGTTCTTTTTTTTTAATCATTCCATGACTCAGCCTTTTGTTGCCCTTGTTTGTTGCTGGCATCAATGTCAGAATATTGTGAAACTAGACAAACTCTCAAATTTGGTTTAACCCAGACATAACTAATTAGCTAATTAGCTGTCTTGTGTAAAGCAGTTACTGTTTATATTTTTTCACAACAGCCAATGTCTGAATCTCTGCAAATTTGAATCATTTTGAAAGAATCTGTATGCCTAACTTAGCCACACTTGTCATACTACATCACAGTGTAGTTATATCTACGACTAAAGGGGAGAACTATCTGGTCAAGGAAGACAGCTTGGCTTACATAGCTTAAGGCTGCACAACTCTTACCTTATTTTGACTACGATCTACAAAGAAACTTGAAGTTTTTAAAACTCCACTGTAACCAGTTTTAGATCTTGGCATGCCACAGAGCTCCTCTTCCAGTGAGTCAAACCGGAATCCCTTCTGGCTGAAGATATTTAGACTCACAAGGCCACAGGGTCTGTTAGACTGGTTGAGATTCAGACTGAATTCTCCCACATTCATCAGAAGAAATGAAACTAACTGAAGTCTTGGAGCAGCCTATAATTAGTCCTCATATTATCTTCAAATACAGCCTTCAAAATATGTAGATGGTGCTGTTTCTGTCTACTGTATCTTTGTGGAGAGTTGTCTCTTCTTCTGTCTGAAGTGCATGCCTTCTTTGTGACTGATTCCCCGCTGAACACTCACTCTGTTCCACTTTGTGCATGGAGGCTTCCCTGAGAAAAATATTCTCAAAGCCATATAAAAAGGAAATGCGATTGGGAAGCTTTTTTCTTGGTTGTGGCGTGACACTAATTTACTTCTTCTCACACTTCCAAGGCAATTAGCTTTGAAGCTTCTCAGAAACTATTCTTGCCCAAGTCGATAGCTAGCATGGCAAATATGAATTTAAGCAGGTCCATTGGGCAACAGCTGATAAATATATCAAATGAGGTTACAGTGAGAAAGAGAAACCTAAAAGAATAAAGAAAAAATAATTACTTTGGCAGTTATGTGGGGTGCCTGGCCCTTCATTACTGGCCACTGGTAGCATGCAAATTTATTTTTGATGGCATCTGAGTTGATGAGCTCCACACTGCAGTGTTATCCAAACATCTGTGGAAAAAAAATGATGCATAAAAGTTGGCAGATGAAACTATATTTTGATTGTTTATTTATTATCACGACTGACTCACTTGAGAGTACATATGTATTAGTGCCAATGGGACTGGTCTCACAGTACCAGACATTTGGAGTGTGGAAAAAAAGACCCAAAATACTTATTTTCACAGTCAGCTCCTTGTAATAAAGACTGAGATATACTAAATGAATGCAGTATTTTTTGACAAAGTTAGAGATTTTTTTTAAACTTATTATTATTATTATTTTAATTATCATTATTATTGCTATATTCTTGTCACTGAGGAGACTCAGCTGAGGTGGGTGGGCTCTGATGGAAAAGACCTGAACCAAAATCTGGTTTTCTTGATATTTGGTCGCCTTCTATTAAATCAGATCAAACCACACACACACACTGTCCTGGTGAAGTTTACCTGAAAAATTTGATTGCTAATTTTAAATTCCCCTCAGTTGCGTCAAGAATCAAATCCCATTTCCCTTCTAGTTCACTATATTTATTTGATGAAAATTATCCACTATGCAGTGCCACAATAGTATGAAAAAGTAGAGTCCATGTAGTGTACATTGCTGTATGCTAATAGTCACACAATGAAATGCATCACAGTTTAAAGATGTGAAACTGAAGAGTCCTGTGGCTCTGAGATGATGCAAAATGATAATAATTACATATTAAGATTAGTGGCTGAAATATCATAAGCATGAACTGCCAAGTGTATATTATGTAGGTAGCGAATGAACTGAGTAAGTGATTTTGGACGTAGTTAGTGACTTTAAAAAGACATTGTTCATGTTTTCAAGTGAAACTCCTCCACTGTTATCTGCAATATAGGAGTTATATTGAAATTTTTCCCCCAAGGACACACTGGGTCTCCAAGTCTCCCTTCTGTTAGCATGCATGCTGTGTCTTCACCAGGTATCCTAATCTAAACGGTCTTCTCCACAAGCAGCTCACCTTCAAGGTCAAGATCTCTGCAGAGATCTCTTCACCTTCTATTTGAAATCTTATTATTTCAGTATCTAACCAAAGCTCAAGCCCATGTGCTAAGTTCTGAAAGAAAACTCACAAATACAATGAAAGCTTTCTTTGAATGGCTCAACTCTGCCATGGCAACCCTCCAGAAATTTCACTGTTCCAAAATTGCCACCCTCAGGATTGGAACTATAGCTGTAGCGGAGGGTTAGAATGCCACAATGACCCTGGGAGTAATGTTTTTAAGGAGCTTTATGCTTTTGCTCAGGACACAAAATGTAAACTGGAGTAATGGCCAAAAGAAGACACGCTCTTATGTGGGATGGAACAGCTGTGCCTTTTTCATTTCACCTTAAACAGCCTAATCCTCATTTTGAAGGGAAAATGTGATGATAAAAGTAAGGACAAAAGGGCAAAAATCCGTTTCAATGACTAAGGAAGGACCTGGCAGTCCCACAAGAAATGAAATTACTCCAAAACAATGAAAATTTTAATTGTACCTCACAAATATACTGTGCCCTTTGAATGAATTATTGTCTTATTTTAGGATAATATTTTTGTTTCCTTTTTTTTTTCCCTTTTTTAGAAAAGTGGTTCATGTGAGTAACATCTGCACAAAACAGACACAGAACTGCGGAGGCGACCATCTTGGACACAAATTAAGCATACACATAATTAAAACATTTATTGCAGTAGCTGTATACCTGTAGAGTAGTAACAAGGATTAACTGTTTCAGTATCTGTGATGTCAAACACCCTCACAACTGACAAACATACTGCGATAAGCAAATCACTCCAACCCACTTAACTTCTTTATATTGTGACATAAATATGAAAGTGCTTTACAAACTGAATGTCTCATTAATGCACAAATCAACTCTATTCCAACAAAATAAAATGACACAAAAATGATCAAGGTAATTTTTAAAAGCTATATCTTTTTAGCATGCTATTCCATTGTGTAATTTGCCTTCCATGCTGTGGAATAAAACAAATCTTTTCAGACAGTGGAATGACAGATGATCTTTCATGGTTGACCCATTATCTGCACATGCCTTTGTGTTTTTCTTCAGTATCGAAGACTTGATTTTGTACTTTAACATCGGTGTGATTAGGTCTCTAAATTTGGCAAACATTCAATGCGTAAGGCATTTGATTATTAGGATACTCTCTGTAGCCAACATGTTCTTGTCATTTAAATAAGCACAATTCAGTGTTTGATCATGAAGGCACAGTGATTAAAGTGTTATCTTAACCTGTGTTTTCTTATGTATGTAAAATCATAGTCTGTGTGGAAATAATACATATACATTAAATTGTAGGTACTACTGAGGGACTGCACTCAGTTAAATCACAATTTGAATAAAATCTATACAGTAATAAGATCAACGTTAGATAAAACATTTAGCCATTTACAAATATATTGCTATTTAATTGTACTGAACACTTTCAAAATCAGTTTTTATAGAGGAGCACTTCCAAAGCTTTTCATTTTTATAATGCACATATTGAGCACTGACATCCTTCATACAAAATGTTATTTTAAAAAAGGTTTGCCTGTGGTTTTGCAGTACTTGAAGAAAATTATTATGAAATATGGGCAACATTGAGTATATCACAGGAAGGAAATTTGTTTCAAAATTAACCATAGGGTTCTTGAAGAATTAGGTTTTCTTGTTGTAGTTGCACATTATGCCACATCATAGATCTTTGTCAAATCCCGAATCGTAATGATAAATGATGACAAGAGCAGCCAAGAACTGTCCTATTCACTGTGGTTATACAGGTACATGATAGTGGTTAATAAGTCCTATTTACAAACACACAGACAATGACAGAATAAACAAGTGTCCACTAACAGTGTCATTAGATCAACACTTTCTGAAATGTAAATCCATTTTCTTTGATTGTGTCGATTAATATAGTCCTGAACAACTCAATAACAACCACACCACAAATATTTGTATATATTGGTCAGCCATGGTAGGTTTTTTTTTTCCCTTATTTGTTTTCATTTTCTCCATTTTATGGATGTCCTTTCTCCGCTTCTCACACGTGAAGTGGACAGAAAATGTCATGTTGAAGAAATCCATGGACGTTCATAAAAAAGGGGTTTCCTCTAGAACAATAATAAAGTTGGTTTGTAGAGAACACAGCATAAGCACTATAGTTTTGTGGCCTACATTGTACATGTGGTTATCACACTGCAGAAGCATCATCAACTTAAGCAGGAAGAGATGAAACATGAAAGAAAACAATAAAGGAGAGGAGCTCAGATGAGTTTCTTCATTTGTTTCTCTGTGTCAAGATTTGAGGACATCTCACAGCAAAGAAGCAAAGTCCGCCTATAGCTGCTGGTCTTTTGGGCTATCTGGGCAGGAGGCTGGCTGGCAGGACTTCAGACTCATCAGAGGGATATCAGCCATGCCACTGCTGGTGAAGTGTCCCTCGCCACTTCCAAACTGCTTCCTGTCACCATAATGCTCTGACCGACCACTCTCATTTTTCCAGGTTCTGGTCAGAGTATGTCCATTGAGAAGTTTGTCCTTGGGACCCCACTCCCTCTGAGACCCAAAACTAGACACAGGTGACTTGGGCTGCTGGTATGTTCCCATATTTGGGGGCATCCAGCAGTTGTCTGAATGTCCCAGGACCAGACACTCCTGTGTGCACATCTCTGTTGCTTCCACCAGGCCACGAGGTCCAAGAGGGCCATCTAAAGAAGAAGTAGAAATAAAAAAAAATGCTGAGATCCAGTGATAATAACTGCATAATTAGCGATATGCAACAATCTTATACATGAAATATAAACCAGAATCAGTCTCAAATTGATAATTGAATGAATTGATTTTAGCACAATACAACATTTATTAAATTCTTGACACAGATTCTTATAAAAGAAATATGTCTCAGTCTACCAAGCAATAGTATTGTCATGTACCTGTATAATAAATCAGATTTATCCTGTCTGGGTTATGAATAAAAAAAAGTTCCAAACAAATCCAGAATCTTCTAAAAACTTTAAGATCTGAAACTTTAACAATGACCCAGTGAGTATATACCAAACATACTATTTTGAACAACACAATTTCATTTGTTTTCATGACAATTGCGCCAATACAGTATCCTCTACCTCTAGCAGCTACCAGTGTTATTAATGTGTAGTCCTCAAAGCAGTTAAGTTTAGGAAAACCCTGAAGTCTGGAAACATTCACTGCTGACTCAAAGCACAAGACAAGACATGCATACTTTATGTTTTCCACATCATTACCTGTACACCTGCTTGCTAAAATTAAATATTCTATCATTCAAATAATGTGGCAGAAACTCAGTGCATAACAGTATGCAGATGTTGCTAAGAGGATGATAACTTGTTATTCAGAACATCAGAAAAAATGTGATGTAAGTCGCTGTGACTGGAATGATTGTTGGTACCTACAACATATTGAACCTTGAAATAGATAGGCTAGAGCAGCCAAAGACCACACCAGGTTCCAGTCCTGTCAGCTAAGAACATGAAACTGAGGCTTTGGTGGGCACAAGCCTACAGAAAAAACCTGAAATAGTAGAAGATTTGAAACCCGTCACCAGGTCTGACGAATTTCTATTCCTGTCGCCACATGCAGATGGTGGGGTCAGAGTTTGGTGTAAACAGCATGAATCTGTGGATCCATCCTGCCTTGTGTCAAAGGAACAGGCTGATTTAGGGAACATTTTACTGGCATACATTACATTAGAAAAAAAACACACATCTAGATTTGGTTTCTTGAGATTATCTTCATAGTCTATTTAATTTTTGGTTCGTCTCAGCAGAAAAAAGCACACATCTAGAACTGATTTCTTGAGGTTTCTCTCTTAAGATGGCCTCCACAGTCACAATAGCTCAATAAATAAGAACCTTTGTGATGCGGTGGAAGATTTGCTACGCTATCATGTCAGCATGGACCAGTCGTCTCCAATCTCCAAGGAATGTTTCCAACAATGTGCTAGTTATGGGGATAAATCAGTTTTAGGAGGGTGTAAATTAATAAAGAGGTCACTAAAATTAATAAAGAGGGCACTGAGTCTACAGACAAGATCACAATTTTTCCTCAATCTAGACCAACATATAGGAGTCAATACACCCCAGTCTCTGCTGGTTAAAGTCCAGTATAGAACCAACACATGTTTTCTTGAGTACAAAAGCATTATTAAACAGGGAACATTCGTCCGTGAACATCATTAAAGCAGCAATTAAGTTTCCTTTGAAATATACTGAAACAAATGAATCGTTTCGGAGTCGCGGTTGAAAAGTACCCATACGTAGTTCAAAATTGAACTGCAAATTAACAACTTAATTTCAATAAAGAGCAGAACAAAAAAATCTGAAATAGCAACACTCACTGAGACTCTCCAGCTCACATATGAGGTACAGGTCTACCCAAAGAAGTTCATTTTCTTCATATTTTGCATTGGTATCAATAGATTTTCAGATACTGTTTGGAAATCTATGACCAACCTAATGTCAATAGGAAGGCTGTTCCAGATGGTGGAGACCTCAACAGCAATATGAATGATGGATATTACTCTTTTCAGTAGGAATTGTTTGACAGTAGAAATTATCCTGAACCCCTTTCCAAAAACTAAGAGGGAAGGGAAAAAATCCAAGGTCATTTTGTATCAGAACAAACTGTCAGTGGAACTTTCCTCTGTGAGCCATTGCTGCCATCTGGCTACTCCTCAGATGAACATGTATCACAGTTCAGACATAAATAATCAAACGAGTCCCTGCTTCAGGTGGTATTTGTTAGAATCTCATTTGATAGAAAAACATGCATAATGCATGAAATATAAGGCATTCTGATATTTGAAGAATTCTTTTCTTTGTAGTCGTATTTCTGCTTCTTTTATAGAAGCAACTGATGCTGTGTGTGTTTGTATACCAAGCTTCAAAGAATAATGAATCCATCTGTTTTTGTCCTAAAAGAGAAAATTATAAGGATTTGTCTTGATTTGTTACTTTGTTTTGCAAAAAGCTAATTGGCTGGTAAGCAGTTAGCATAATATTTCAAGGGGCTGTTTATTCAAACTCTTTTCTGGACCTGTTTTTGTTATAGTTAATTTAAAGATAGAAATTTTTTGTATTTTTTGATAGAACTTATTGCAGAAGCAGAGCATATTGGAGAAATGCTGGTTTATATTGAATCTTTGTGTTTAACCCAATCCCGTATGTTAGTTGGTACAAACTTAGACTTAATTATGTACGTAAATTATTGTAATTATGTATAAATTATTTTATACATTCATATTTATATGATATATAAATATTTATATTAGATTAATAGTGAAATGACAGAATTAATAAGAGTCATATGAATGGCTCCATCAAATTCTATTTCATACACTGAATGTGAAGACATACTGTGATGTGTGAAGTTTGCCGCTGAGGATCAATAATAAACTCTGGAGCCACAGTCAGTGATGCTTTACCACACTTCACCATACAGATTAACATAGTAAAAATGTATATAGTTTAAAAGAAATTAAAAGGTCCCCCCCCCCCCACCCCCCCAATCATTACTGATGACTCTCTCCAGGTGTTTGGTGGTGTCTGTATCTACAGAGACGCTGCCCTCTGCCCTCATTACATTATGTTTGCCATGAGCTTATCTTAGGCATAGCAAACATAAAATTGCTTTTATGCTGTTCCTATGCATCTTCACTGGAAAACAAACAAACAAAAAAATCCAAAACATCATCCCATAAGTTGATTTGCTCTTTTCATTACAGGGTCTTTGTGGACCATTCATGTGTGTGAGAATATGAATAGATGTAACTCTAGTTTAATAAGAACATGTATTTAAATTCCTCTAAGCCCCAGTGTGTGAACACTGTGTTCTGGCTTTGAAAGCACATTCTGAGATATGATGTGAAGAAAGCCAGGGCCCGAGTGGAGAGAGCCAGTCACTCTCCTGCATGAATGTGGAGTCCATCACAATAACAGGCAACCATAATTGGCATGTGAGGAGTCTAACCAAGACACACATTATCATAGTTGCATGAAGAACCGCAGAGAGCAATAATACATGGTACCCGGGAGACAGCAAGATGAATTCCTCAAATGAGATTGTCGACGATCTGGGGAGCTGTTAAGGAAGAGGGATGGAAGAAAGGGAAAAGGCTGCTCACGTGTGCATGGTGTCTAATGCTGAGCAGAGAAACTATTTACAGAGCTGCCAATTATGTGACATTTTGCATTTTTTTTGTATTGCCAGATAAATAATTATAATGAAGGGATGATAATAATGAAGTCACTGATGTTATTTCTCCCAACTTTTTAATCATGGGTTGCTTGAACACACAAATGAAAGAAAATTTTGACTGATCTGTGATTAATAGTATATCTGTATGCAGTATTGGCAGTTGTAGTATTGATTACAACAGATTAGGTGACTATAATGTCTGTCTTTCATCTTTTTTTCTAACAAAAACAGAGCCAGTCATTAATCAGGGGCACTTTGTGCTTTGCTATTCCCCTGGTGTAATAAATATGACCATTTGCATGTAGATTGGTACAATCAGTGGCTCAGCAGAGGATAATTTGAATCAGCCATTTTCTCTTCTAATCTGTGCTCGCCTGCTGTTTGAGACAATGCAAAGACAGATCCTGATTGAAAGACCACTCGAGCTATAGAGCTGATTAAAAAAAAACTAAACAAACAAACAAAAAAAAAACAACTAAACAAAACAAACAAAAAAAACAACAACATATATAGCAGAATTAGGAATATAATAGTGATTCAGCCAGGGATACTTGTACCAACGACTTCTTCTGAGTGATTTTGGAGTTGTTTCGATAATTAAAAATATAAATCCAAATATTTCTGTTCAAAAGTGGGAAAAAAAAAAGGCTAAATAACATCAGCTTCTGATGTGAGATCGATCTTTGGCAAAGCTGACTACACAAGAAAAACATCTTGATTAGGTTCAGGAAAAGATAATGTTTTGTGTTAGAATGAAGATGTTAAGTATGCGCATAAGTAACTTATGTATCATATATTACATAACTCCAAAACAAAGCAGCCCAATCGACCACCCTGACCACTGACTGACTTGGACTTTTCTTGCATTTTCTTCTCCCCCTTGACAGGGGAACTACAGCATCATACTTTGAAGTGACTGTCCAAGTTGCCTTATTTTAATGCACTGAGAGTGAGAATGGACTTCTCATCATTTCTCTCTGGGGCACTATTTACAATAAAAGAAGCACATTTTCATTTTAGCAGTATCTCTAGAGCAGGGGTCTCCAACGCATCGCTCGCGAGCTACCAGTAGCTTACCGCCCCTTTCCAAGTAGCTCGCCAAAGGGCCAATGAATCATACATAAATTTGAAAACTTAACGGACCTTTCGCAAAAGTCCTGCCCCCCTTAGTTACAAGCCTGTCAAGCTTCTTCATTCCGATGGAGTGTCAACACAGTCTCATGGACTGTGACTCTTCTCCTCTTCTCGAGGATGACAGATTCTGGGTACCCACTGTCCGACTTCACCATTTTGCTTGTCAGAGGTTCGCAGCTTGTCAGACCTTGTTGACATAGTAACAGTTGCTAGGATGTATGATTAGACAATGACTGTTTAGCGAAAGGTCAATTGGTCCCTTGGCAAATCTACTTAAATGTATGTCCAATCAAAATTCAGTTGTCTCGTCCCCTTCCAACACCAAACGATTATTTGCCAATTAGCTGTCAATCAAAAAGTTGCGTTGCTGTCAATCTTGATGAGTCAGTATTGATGTGAGATGAGCAGGAGTTTACGATGGCGACAGGTGTCCAAACCAACAAGTGGATTAAAACCTACCATTTTCACCAAGAGTGGGAGACAGAATTTTGTTTTACAAATGTTAATGACAAGTGTGTGTGTCAGATCTGTGGTGCCAGCATGTCGGTCAGTAAAAGGTGTAATGTGGAGCGCCATTTCACCAAAGTCCATGGCAACTTTTCGCGTGGCTTTCCTGCCGGTAGCAGTCTCCGAAAAGACAAGATAACGGAGCTGAAGACAACGCTACAGTAACGTCTCTGTTCACCAAACCAACGAAGAAGGCCAATTCAGCAACAGAGGCTTCATTTAAAGTGGCTCACATTTTAACGAAGCGCAAAAAGCCGTTCACCGATGGCGGGGTCGTAAAGGAGGGCATGACCGCGGTGGCTGAAACGTTATTCAGGGATCATAAAAAGGGACACCCCCCCGTCACCACACACACACACACACACACACACACACACACACACACACACACACACACCTTCACTGCTCAATATTGAACTGAACTGAATTGAATGATTTTTATTGTGAATGCAATTTTTGTTCTTTATGTGGTTCTTTATGTGGATGTCGCCATTAGATAAGCTGATGATTTAAAAGGTTGTGTTGAGTAAAGTTTTTGATTCTTGGTTTGTAGAAATTGTAAGTGATCCATAATAACATTTCATTTTCAGATGTCCTGGTGCATGTAAATAGTTTTGTGAAGTGTGATAAAGTGACATGGGCATATGGAACAATGATATGTGAATAAGTAACAATATCTGTATTTGTAGTAATAATGATAACGATGATGATAATGATATTTTTGTGATGTTTCAGGAAAAGAAAGCTTATTGAGTTTGTTTGTTCGAAATGAACGATGAGAATAAATGTTACAAAACATGAGTAGTTCTCGGCCATTTTTATTTTGTAAAAGTAGCTCTCAGAGGAAAAAAACGGTTGGAGACCCCTGCTCTAGGGAATATGTATTTCCTCTCCTTGACCAACCAAAGAAAAGAAAAAAATGCAGACTGTTCTTTTGTTCTCTCCATAATAACGCGCTGTGGTATATCACTCTCCAGGAGCCCAACTCAATGCTAAAAACAGGAAAATCTTGTTTATTCAGAACTCCTACTCAACAGACCAAATATTTCAAACACAACCAGAACACCACACATTACTTGTGCCTCACTCTCTCTTTACTGGCTTCCTACTGATGCTGCAGATAAAGTCCTGCCTTTATCAGTGTGCTGGAATATGTTGGTCCATTTAATTGAAAGGATACTGTAAGAGGTAGAACTCTCTCCCATCAGGACAAAGATCCCATCAGAGTCCAGATTCATCTTATTAAGCAGAGTCTGTAGTCTACCCCCTACCAACTCCCACCTAATTAGCTATTGTCTTCTCTCTGTATACTTTTTGCAGTTTGTCATTGACTTAATTCTCCTGTGGCCTGACCTCACTGTATTCATAGCCACATAATCGATATCCACAGAGACAAATCCTTAATTTTTACCTTTTTTCATGCGCAGCTCTTTGTGATAATCAGAGTGATGTCTCATATTATCTATCACCATTATAAACAGGCTGGTGATTGAGCATAATATCAGTGGCACTGAATTTCTGATTTTGATCATACACTGGATTCACAGCAACAAAGCTGCAGATCCAACAGTGTAATCAAGAATCTGTAACTGCTGTGTGACTTGGAAAAGCCCAGAGGGTGTCAAGTGACATCCCGCTACTCCTTCTGAAACCTTGAAGAGCTGTGGACAGACGATAAGCACTGGCACACCATGACACTACAACTGTAGATAAGAGGCTGCTGGGCATGTACTCCATTGTACTGCTGCTTGACAAACAAACTTGTCTAAAATAGATCCAGTCTGGCCCAGTGAAATATAGAAATTCAACTCTTATGACTTTTACACGTTGCTTTTGTTTGTAGATGTACTTTAAAGAGAACAGAGAGTCATATAGTTCTACCGTACCTTAATTTTTTGTTCTACAGTTTTTAATTTTAAGTAGGTTTTGTCATTTTTAAGTACGTTTTGTCATCATAGATAGATAGATAGATAGGCTACTTGCTGCCATTTTTATCTGTGTGTGACACAAGGGGAAAAACATGTGAAAATGACACCTACAAAAATAAAAAAAATCATTGTAGTCATTTCTTTAAAGTGATAATGAAACACAGAAGTGTATTTTTATTGATGTCCATTGTCAAAGAAAATTTTAGGAGCATTGGGATTCATATTCAGCTCATTTTGCAAAGTCAAATCTTTTCCGCATAGATAAAGCTGTGCACATAACACTAAGTTCCCTTTGTTCACACAAAATGACTCCCACATTGTTTAGTGCTTCTATGTACATAGCTCACTTCTCTTCGTTACTATGCTCAAGTTTCTCCCTGCACAGACACAAGCACACACATGCAAGCACAAACACATACACGCACAAGCAAATAGCCGGTGGCTGATGTTTGGTGCAGCACCCCTGAGTGCTTTAAATAACATTGAGGCACAGGTGTTGAGGAATGCAAGGCATTGAGAACTGTGTCAGATGGTGCTGACTTTTGCTTACAGCACTGTGCAAATGTTGCAGATGTCCACAAAGACAGATAACTTAAAGACAAAGAAACCATTAGATTGTCTCCTGATATGGAGTCATTAGGACATGCTGGAGGCCCAGTCTGTTTAATTCTGTAGAAGCTACTGAATAAATGTGAGCCATGAGCAATAGCTGCTTAATGATGGACACTCTGACCAAACCACATTCACGTCTCTCTTTCAATCCTCCTACTCAGCATCAACAGATCACAGAGGGTGTAAAGGAGGAGAGAATCATCCTCATTTTTGTCCAGAGGTTGTTTGCAACTAGAAGGGAGTATTCTTGCTTTAGTCTGCTGGCTATTACTAATGAGATAACACTGGGCTAATTAATTGGATGCACATTATCAGAGCTGATGTGCCAGTCCCACACCAACAACCTACAGCCTTCAGAATGTCAAGGGGGAATGGGTGGAGAGGGAGTGAAAGTGATTGAGTGTGGGGGATTTTGTGTCTGTGGGGCTTGTTTATTTATCCATGCTGTTAAGCATGCCCAGATGTTGTTATTTGGGGATGAATGAGGCTTTGTTTTGGTCCAGCATTGAGGCTCAAAGTGCCATACCGCTGCCTCCAGCTGCCGCTCAAAAACCCACAAGATACATCTGGCATATTAACTCTCTCTACAGTAAATCTGCTGTTGGTTTTCTCTGTGACCCTTTCATGCTCCGCAACAAAACATGCATATATACCAGCAATCCTTTATTGTATGTACCAAGGCGTATACAGTATCAAGTATAAACATAGAATGATATCATAAAGATCTGTCTCACACAAATAGCAAATGCATTGTAAATAGCTTGGGGAGATGTGTGAGTAGTATGGTGGTTAGTGTCCAACAAGGCACAGAATTACAGCTCCATACTGCTTTTCAGTAAATTTGAAAACAGGTCCTGTGATCTACAGTGAAGGCTATCTGGGGTTGGATAGATATGATAGTGAGCAGAGCAGAACAGAGCAACACGCTGGATATATTCTCAGGAGAATACTAGTCTGGCTGATGGATCCTTTCTAGTGCTCCGTTTGAGGCCAGGCAGCAGCTCCTCATGAGAGGAGATGAAGGGCAGGAGGGTGTTGAAACAAAAAAGGAGCTTGCGAATGGAAGTGAAGGGTGGTCAAAGAGATAGAAACAAGGAGTGAGCAAGATGGAAGAAGAGAAACAGCAAAGTGAAGGTGAAGAACCCTAAGAAAAACAAAACACAAAGCCTGTCAGAAAATGACCATCATTTACATAATTTCCATGATCACTGATAAATATTATTGGCTTGGAGCTCACTTAAAACTATTCTCAGATCAATTTGTAATTCAAATATTCAACCCAAGGCACTCTCTGTTGGGCCCGCAGATTTTTCTAGTTATAAGTACGTTTTACAGCAAGGTATGTGAGGAAATAAGTATGCTATTGATGTCTGTAGAATTTAAGCTCAAATGTAATCATGTACTCTTATCATTTGTCAAACAGTAAATCACTTGATTTCTTTAAGAAATGTGCAGTGAATGTTCCAGATACTGTACAAGTATTAACCTGTATTTATCTGCTGAACGTTTCGGTACATGACTACTCATTAGTACTATGTGAAAACTTCACTTGTGGCAGTAAAAGGTACAAATTTTATTTGATATGCTTTTATCACCATGTATTTTGTGTCAAGAACTGTTTATTTCTCCATTATTTGCTCTGAACTAATGGGTTGTAGGATTGGCATTGAGAAAATCATAAAAAGGCAACTGTACAGTAACGTTGTCTGTTGCCAAAATAGCACTTTCAGATTTCATATAGTCTGACAGCCCTTTCTATCTACTGACAATCCCAATTTGAAATCTTTTGGTTAAAATCAAATCATTTGTTAAATAGTATTCACACAAAACACATTTCATTCTTCCCTTTACTGATTTATCTCTATTACAGTCTTGAGTCTAATTTAGAGATTCAAAGTATGTCACATTCAGGGGCCTTTCTGAAGGGTATATCACTGTAATTTAAGTGTGTCAAAATGTACTTCCACTTCTTTCTTGCCTTTTACCCCCAGTGCTTTCTTTACTCACTGTTTCCTACAAAATATCACAGAACCACTTCAGGGGTTAACTTCACATCTACTATAAGAGGAATATTCTATTGAAGTTGTTGAACTTAAATAAAGTAACATTAAAAATTAAATAGTTGTTTTTGCAGTCAGTATATTTCTTTCTGACCTTATTTAAGATAAAATTTCCTTTATTGTCCCACAATGGGGAAATTCACATTGTTACAGCAGCAAAGTGGATAGTGAAAAATAAAGGTAGGCACTGATAATATTCAATTTACATAAATGTAGGAAATCAAGAAGAGCTAGCAATATAGATATAATATAAGTAGAGAATAGTAATATAATAATATAAAATACCGTATATAAGAGAAAGCAACAAAAACACACGGCAACAGATAACAACACAATAGCAGCAGCTGCACATGGGCTAATTAATTGCACAGTGGAATAGTCATTATTACACATTAATTATTGCACATTATTATCATTATTATTATTGTCCAGATGTCTTTCACAGTGTTTAAGTGATTGAGTCCTCAAGTGTGTGTGCGTGTGTGTGTGTGTGTGTGTGTGTGTGCGTGTGTGGTCTACTTGGGCTGGTTGTCAAGCAATCTGACAGCAGCAGGAAGGAAGAACCTACGATATCTCTCCTTATCATTATTATTATTATCATTATTATTATTTAAGAATAACTCTTCGTCACAGACTAGTAATTATTCATTTGAAGTGTTGCTATATTATAGCACAGTCCATGACAACAAGGCTGTCAAACCTGGCTTAATTCACACTCTATTTACTAAATTCTAGAACTCTTTACAAACTTGCAATAAACATGCTTGTAACTATGCTGTGAATAATATAGTTTGAACTCTCCAGGATATTAAATCTATCTGGTCTCGTGCTTCTGCAAGAAGTTGGGTTGTCATGAATCAGATATTGCAGACAGGCCACAGTCATCATGTCATCTGCAGAAGTCTTTTAGACTGGAGCAGTGTAGTGGAGCAGTGTAGAGGAGCGGCGGAAAGGTTTGTCCATTGGAGCAAGTAAAGTCATCAGCTTAATGGCCGAAAACAAAAGACCGTTTAATTTGAAAAGTACCGATTGCATGATTTTTTTTATTTCCTGTAAAATCCCATTTGTGCCCAGAGTGGACCCACTTTTATTTTTGTTGTATTTGTTTCGTTTATATTAGGATTTATTTTTCTGCACGATACATCTGCTTATACATAATGTAGACTTAAATTAAATTGTGTGAGGCCTGGATAACCTCATTTACATTCTGTTATATCCTTCATCATAGCTTTCCTTCGAGGGTCTCCAAACATACCTTGTATAATGTCCTATATTGTTTGGTATAACATCCTGATGAGTGTTATTATGGGTCAAATGTAGCAGAAAGAATGAAAAGGATCTGGAAAGACTCCCACATGGACAAAGTAAACACTAAAGTTCAAATGCAGTTTAACCAACAGCAGCATTTCAAAAGTGTGATGCACAGAACAAAGGTTGCTGAAATGGAGCGCTGAAGCACGCTGACATATCACACTCACTCAAAAAGCTGTGCATTAACGGTCAAGTGTTTAATTGAGCTCAATGGGGAGATTTTGACAGCTGGAGTGCCTAGAGCAAACAAACAAAGGACCCAAAATGGAACAGGACCTACTTTGCCCATACCAATCCATCAGCAATTCTTGGAAGAAATCCAGTCTGAGGTATAGCAACAAAGCTTTTTTTTTTTTTGGGAGCACGAAGAAACTTAAACAGTGTTAGTAAGCACAATGAAAAAAAAAACGTTGATGCTGCAGTTAGATGTGCTGGTATTCTCATTTTTATTCATTGATAACATGGAGGAATGGTGCAAAGATAGGCAGATTATAATGTTCTCTTGGGGCAATGGACAAGTGCACGCAACAGACTTCATAATTTGAGGAGTTCTTTGTGGTGGTATGCCACAAGAAAAAGTGCATAAAGTCAGCTCTGTTAACAACTAGTGAAAAACTGGTGTCTGGCTTTGATGCAGCAGCAATGAGGATGGTGAGGACTGAACTTAACTCCACCGTAGAAAACACCTTCCACCCCCTCTGTGGTGAGATGGGGCTCTAGTTCAGAACATCTTCACTCTTCACCTCAGTATTCAAACTTGTGCCTATAGCTATTAGACTGTGCTTTGGGACCAAGCTCAAATCTAAGCCAACTAGGAGGGAAGCGAGGCAAGGTGTCTACACTGCATTGCAGGAACTAATCAAACCACCATGGACTTCTCAGTATGTTTGTATGCATCAAAATCCAAAACACTGTAGCTTTTTGCTGTAATGTTTTCTTTACGGACATGCACATTCCTGTAGAATCTCTGGTTGAGTCAATACTGTAATTTTGCTGTAGATGTGTAAGATATGTGAGCCTGTTCATCTTTGGATAACACTGACTATGTATTTATTTCTTTATTTATGGTAACTCTGTTGTGGAGCAATTTTAAAAAGGACAGCTAGGAATACAAATAACAAAGGTCTTTGCATTTGCTATGATGCGTTGTTGTTTAAAATACCAATTTTCATATTGAACACCTTTTTCAAGGCATAAGCTGTACATGGACTTACCATACAATGTTAAAATTATACAAAATTGTTGTTGTTTGATGCAACAAAATACAAACTTCTCTGTTTTACAGATAAAAGCTGAAAAGAATCATTTTACTAGATTCGTTTGAAACACTGTTTTGACAGCACTGCCATCTTGGATGCAACTAACACATCTGACATTCAGACCGTCAGTTTGACAGTTATCTGTACTGCCATCATCATGTTATCATCATCCATCTATTCATCCATCCATCTATCCACTACTACTGTCTATTCAGTTAACCATCCATATGACACAAATGAGTCATTCCATGGCTTTATAACCCATATGATGGCCAAAGTGTAGAATACCAAAAACACAGTGCAGTTTGTATAGTCTTTGTGCACGGTACAAGGAAGCAGATACTTGATGCTGCACTTTGCAGCTATGTCTGTAACTCTATTGTCACTTTCAAGGCAGCTCACTTACAGTTGTCTGAAAGAGGCTACTGCTATTATTATGTGGTTCATGTTGAGATAAGCACATCTCTAAAGCTGTAATTTCATTTTTCTGATTGCGTGAGTTGGATTAACAGCAAAGTCAAGTGACACAACTTCAGTCATTAAAATAAATCAAAGTTATGACAACGGAATTATTTAAATGAGTAAAAATAGAATCATAAAGCCATTTTCTGTCAGCAATTCACATTTTCCTTTTATGTTTCTGCAAAACAAAGACGGCAACCCAGATTTTCCAAACACATTTTAAATTGTTGTTTTACACAGCACAGTGCAAGTGCTCTGTCCCCATGACAACAATAACTATGTAGAAGTGATTTCTCCTCCCTTTCTTATCTTCCACTGCATTAGACTCAGCCACTGACCTTGTAATCTAATTTCTGTTCTAAGTCAGTGAGTATGCCTGCTCTTCTCAAAAGCGGATCCAATACATTTTTGGTCAAAGACCCTTAGTGGCGCTGATGATAACAATGAGACAGATATGTGATAACTGATTCAGTTTTTACATTTGCCCCTTATTTATTTTTCTGTTTATAATATTAATGACATTTATATAATGTATACTGTTTTTTGGTCACACTCCACTAGAGAAGTGATGCGAAATTTTAATGTGCACTTGGCTTTTGATTCATGCTCTTGAGAATATTTAAGTCCAATTTCATGTTAAGTTCGCATTGGCAGGCCATGATACTAATGTAGCCAAAAAAGAAAGAAGTCTACAAGGTCCTGTCTACAACACACCCAGCATCCAAATGATAGTAACAGTCTACAATAACAGTTGACATTTCAGAGATGAAGAAGTATAATTTCAAATTCAATACAAGATTGTAACCTTTTAATCATTTTTTTTTTTTAGCTTGCAGGGGCTGTGATGGTGAAAATAATTTTACAGATACAAATAATGTTCAAGCTGACCTCATAAGACAGTAACACTGCACCGTGACCGCAATTCACTTGTCCCCACTCAAACGAGACACTGGAAAATCCAGCCATTTAAATGAGAGAAAATAACGACTGCAACCATCATGTTGTTCAGTGGTTCGGTCCGATGGCTTCACTGTGGGCCATGTTGCGTTGTTTTTTATTATTACACTGTGTCTTCATGTTGTTTATTTGTGATGTGTTTTTTTTTTCAATATGCAAGCAAATATTGATTTTAATTTGGGAAAATGAGAAGATAGCAACTTGTCAATGATTTGCTATCAAGGTGCATGGATGATGTTGCCGGTATTACTTTTCATTCTGTAGGCAAATGAGTTGTCTCAATGTTAGAAAGTGGAAGCCATAACATTCAGGAGTATAACACAAGTTTAACATATACTAAACAGCAGAATGAACGAACTGAACCAATATTTTGGCAACTACAGGTTTCAGTAAGTTGATTTAAGTAAATCACTACAGATTCGCCTCAAAATAACTGTCAGCCTTTAGTACATAATTGCTCAAGATATTGTTTTGTACTTATAAATTAAGATGCAGCATATTCAGTGTCCTTTGTTTCAAGTGATGGTATAATGAAATGATGTTCCACCTCTTTATTTAGCACAGTTATGACATACTGAGTTGAATGCATGCAGTTGTCTGACATCATATAAAGTCTTAATGTGCTATGGTTTGCGTTAGGCTGATGAATATGTGCTCACAGCGTCACCACCCCCCTTGAGAATTCAATGCAAATTTTTCTGCATTAGCAAAATACATTTAGGGTAAATGTAACAACTCAGGTGACAGCTAAATTGAGATTTTTATATATCACATGTTTATTTATTTTTTATTCCTAAAATATCTGTCAAGTTATGGTCTGGACATTTGATTTGGATTATGGCCAGAACAGTAAAACACTTTAACTTTCCTCATTGGCACTAAACATTGATAAATGATAAAAAAATGACTGGATTGCTTTTTACAGATTAAATGCACATGAACATGATTTCTTGGAGACAGGACTGACCCTTCATCACAATGCATGTAGCTGTGTATACTATAGAACATGGTTCCTTCATATTGCTATACATAGATATTGTACCATAATAACATTAATGCCCTCCCATACTTTAAAAGGATATAAATAATTCATCATAAATTTTGCAGTTTGCAAAGATAGCTGATTGAGCCATCTTCAATTAATTCGTTATCATTATACCTTAACTTTATTATGGTTAAAACTGTCTTTTAAAAGGCATATTTCTTTTCATGTTAAAAAGTAGCACTGTTATAACCTCTAGTAGGATATAATTAGTTTTATACTCAATGAATAAATAATAATAATAATAATAATAATAATAAAAACAGTCAGACTTTCATTATTTTGGAAATCGCTTAAATTACATTTTAAATGAATGCACCCTGTTGCCTCCATGCCCTTCTTCTGGAGTGACTCAATACCGCTCTACAAAGATTCGGAGTCTGAAAATGAGCATCAAGGATAAGCAAATGGCCTGTAGCAGAAAGCAACCACAGTGTAACCATGTGTTATGGTGCCAGGTATTTGTAAAATTATTTGGACTTAGTACAAGTACAAATAGGACTTTCTAGACATGTGCTCTTCCACTAAAGCCCACACACAGTGATAACCATAATGCATTAGCATAAAGAGGAAGAGGACGCAGCAGGTAAAATATGACTACGTGATGAACCGTAAATGGGTAATATTTGCGGTAATAATAAAATAAATAAATGAGTTAGAGAGTAAAAGAGTGGAAAAAGTGAGATGATACAGTGAGATCCAGGTTCTGCAACGAAGTAGTGGCAGGGAGACATGTAATTTTCTGTGTTGATCATTACCTGGCGCCTGAAGGAATTTGATAATAAAACAGAACCTTGTTAATCCCATGAGAGCTCCTTAATTGCAATGTTGAGGTACATCTCCTCTCTGTTAATAATTGTAATTTCAGACCATGCTTTGCCTGCATATACATTTATTCATAATTACCTGAGGGAAATGATAGTGTTGTACTGTCTATTAAAAGTGCACTGAATTAAGTGGATATAAGGTATGCTTGAAAAATTACAGGCAGTAATGTATTGATTTGGTACAAAATGGAACTTGTTAAAAAGTTGTTCTTTTTTTCTTTTCTTTATTTCTTTCTACATGTCAAGGTCATCAGTACAATATAGGGATTAGGCATACAACACCTATTCAAAGTTGTAATATGCCCTCCCTGATTTGAATGGACTGTGAGATGCTCGCACGCCTGTCATCAACAGTTAACTGAGACTTGCATTTTGTCTCTTGTAGTTTAGCTAAGCCAGAACACATCTCCGTTGTGTCATGTAGTTCACAACCAGGCCTACCTGTTAAGTAAGCAAATGTGTCATAATTTACAAGTTGTTCAAGCATTTAATTGACAGTGATGGAAAAAGTTAGCGCCTCCTCTTCGACACTGCGAACCATCTGCTTCAGCTGCAGTGGTGTTAAGGTGTGAAGAACAGAAAATGTGATTTGATTATGAGTTGCATAAAGAAATATCAGACTATTTAAAACATACAAATCAAGTTGGCAGTTGAGGGTAGAAAGCAAGGATGACAAACCCATACTGGTCAAGCTCACCAGGCTCCATTAACACTGTCATTAAATGAGCTAGCAATAGCAGTATCATCTTCTGGAAGGTTGTCATGTCTGCAGCCACCTGGAATCAGCCTGGTACTCATCTGCCCAGACTGCTTCCCCCTTTACATCTGGTGCTGCTGGGCTGTCAATGTGACCACTGCGGCTACCAGGATTTTGCCTCACACTGGCATTGTCATTGGTAACGAGATTTCTGAATAATAAATATGTTAACTTGAAGCATTTTTCAGCATCGCCCTAAAGATTTTTTTTCCTTTTTTTTTCCTCTCTGTACCTCCTTTGCATTTTTCAGTCCTTTATCAATTTCATTTGTATTTTTTTTGTCAAATGTTCTTTCTGCCTCGATTCAATTTTATCATTTTTTAAATCGCTTAAAGGGATGTTGGGAGGTGACGACGTCTGGTGTCACCTCCTGAACCTGCCTTCTAGTTTTGGTAGCCTATTGACAATTTTGGGACTGTGTAACCCCCAATCATTTATGCTGCAGCACTAAGTGGGCCAAGGATGGCATGTCCAGTCCCCCCCTCACCCACCCACCCACCCACACACACACTTCTTGTGGTGGCCTTGTGGCCCATTCTGCATTTGCCAGAACTGCCAGATTGCCCGAGCGAGCCTGCGTATGTTATGAGAAAAAAAGTGTACTCAGTACTGTACAGAATATTTACAGTAATTCAGCAAATGTTCTATATGTAAATCCCTCTTTAATGGAAGACGTTTTCATGCACAATCCACATAACCATTCCCTTGAAATTATAAAATCCCTCTCTAATGCGGCATTCACACACACAGCAGAGGGGAGATGCTAAATCATCACTGACTTGATTGATACAGATTTAATGAGGGAAAATGAGGGTGATAATGTCTTTAAAAGATTCATCACATCACTGAAAAATGTGTTAGTCATATACGTTACTCTCAGTGTATGCGTTGGCTTTGAAAAAAACATGACAAAGCAATAACATAAGTGAAATAAAAACCTGACAACATGAAAAATGAATGATAGCCACATGCATAAATCTGCTTTGTGAGATAGTGGGTGCAATGGGAGGAAGTGGAGGTCAGGGCCTGGCAGAGACCCCTGTTGGGTGCAGGTGGCGAATAACTTCTGTCAGCCAAGTAATTAAGTGTCCATCACATCCTTGCAGGAGGGCTGTGCAGCTCAGAATCCTTTTCCAATCTCCATCTGTGAGAAACGCTGGACCTACAATATGGCCCTACATATGATCAGCATGTCCATACCAACATGTGACAAAATGTGTTTTTTCTTTTTTGTTTTCGTCCTAAGAATACGAATGTATCCTTTCATATAATATGTTTAAATTATTTAGGTTAGGTCACTGGAAATCAAATGAATGTAAAAATTAAAGTAAAGTAACTTAAAGGTATACTATGCAGGATTTTCCTAAAAACAGGAAAAAAAAGCAACATTCAGACATACACATACTGTAGCTTAAACAGGGAGACAAAGAGCAGTAGGAACTATGATTTGTACAAGGCAAGCCATTTCTAAAACTCATAGATACCTGTATGAATTTTAGAAATGGCTATGAACAACCTTCACATTTTTACTATATTAAAACAGAAGAATGACTCAAAAGCAACAATAAAGTGTGACGATCATAAACCCAGATTTGATTGATACAGTTTCTAGCCTTTGACATGATTCATGAAGGCAAAATGTCAAAATAAAAAGAAAAAAAAACATGTAATATGAAGGTGATCTATTACAATTCAAACACTGGCTCCTGCCCGAAGATGTTGTAGGCTGTAAAACGTGCTTTCTGTTGAATAAAAATCACATCTCATGATTAGCTTAAACCACTTTTAAGTCAAACAGTGACAAATGCATGTGACATCCACCTGCAATGTAGTACACCACTTTTTTTTTGACTGGGTAGATGTTGATATGTGTGGTTACTCAGTCTTAATGTCGGAACATGTGTGAAACTAATTTGTTGTTTTTGAAGATGGCAGCAATTAATCTCTCAAATGACCTGGATAGATTAAATGAGAAGAAAGAGAGGATGCTAGGAAAATAAATGCCAGCATTAGGGAAGAAATTACAAGATGACCTTACTGAACAATGATTTATGGATTCCCTAGTCAAGCAATTACAGCAGGTGATACCTTTGAAATTTCAAACCATGGAAATTAAATTTGCTCCTTTGCAAACTGTGCACTTGTCAAGGACATTTAAACTGTTACCTACATTGGGAGGCTCTTCTGCAGTTATCCTTCTTCCCTTGGCAAATCACTCAGCTTTCAGAGTGATAGAGCATATAGAGGGATGGACAAAATAATGAAAACATCTAGCAATACATGAATATCAAACACCTAAAAGGCAGAAGAGCTCAAGGACGTATGATTCAGAGGTGTTGGTAAAATTGCACTGGTATTAGTGCTTAATACACAAACCTTGATTACATTACCTTGACAAATGGCAGTGAAAATGGCAAGCACAACCAGCTTAAGCAAACTGGTATTATTTTTTTAAATAATTACCATAAAATGAAATAGATATGGTGGGTTATAGTCAGCACTTAGAGACAATTAAACCATCTGGATAAAGTTTGAAAAATTCACTCCCACTTATCACTGTGTGTGTGTGTGTGTGTGTGTGTGTGTGTTTAGTTTTATTTCTCAGCAGTGTGAGTTTCACAGTTCCAACACAAGGTCACGCATCTTCATTCGTTAAACTTGGGCGAATGAGTATCCTGTCACCAATTCCAACAGCCATTTTTTTTCCCCAAGCGCTGATGTTAAAGTGTGTTATAGTACATTATTTTTTCAGTATTAATTTATCACTGTCACATTCCGCTATATTATGACCATATATTTGTGTACTTAATTTAGAAAAGTTTTGGTTCGCTAGATTTTTTTTTTTATTTATGTCATTTTTATTGGTCTATTTAGTGGAATTCATTGTGCTCCCTTTTTAATTTCAGTTGTTGTTGATAAAAAAAATAGAGACTGCAACAACCTTACTATTTTAAATCATGTTTAGAAAAAAACAAGTCAATCAAACTAATCTCAAGGATTATGTTCCCACATTGGCTCTCTGAGGGAGTGATGAAAAGAGAATATCTTTATTATGCTGCTTGTGTAAATGCTTAGTATTGCGGTGCTCATAAATCCTTACATCTGTGCTTAACATCATGAGTCTCCCTTGCCAATGTTGTTGTAATGGATCATTCTAGCATGCGACTGCAGAACATGGAATATGAGGATGAAAAGAGAGTTACACAGCACTCAGGTGCATTCGGAGCTCATGTCTACTCCCCTCCATATGTCACCAAAACATGAAAGTGTAAGGCAGATGAAGGTAGGCTTTCATTAGCGATGAAAACCCTAATATTTGAGTTGAGTGTGGTGAAAATAATCTGACTCTGAGAGATTAACATTTTTTAAAGTAATAATAATAACAATACTAATATCAGTAGAAGTTTTATATTGAAGCTATACACTAAGTGTACAAAGTCTACAAAATTGTATTTTAGCACATAAGACATAAGTTTCAGTTTACTTTCTGATCATGGTTTTCTACCACACAAAAAATAAGCACAGTATAAATCAGATATTATGAAGGCAGCTGCTTTGCACCTGTTAAGCATAAGGTGGATAATTATAACAAATGTGCTTCTGTATTAAAAAAAAGAAACAAAACCAAAAAACATCCTGCGTTAACTCCAACTTTTAAAGCTCCCGTGTGTGGATCTGTAGAGATGTAGTGGCAGAAATGTTCTGAATAACAACAACATGTTTTCATTTGCGTGTAATCACTTGAAACTACGAATCACTGTCTTGCATTTTTTTTTATAGGAACCCTTAGAGCTCTTTAAATCTACAGTGATAGCTGATCCTGTTCTGCAGAGTTGGCAGTGTTGCACCACCATGTTTCTGTAGTAACCCAGTATGGATTGCTTTGCAGCCACCATAGGAATAGTAATGTGAGGTGTATTCAGCTAATTGTAGCCTGCAGCCACACTTCTCGTTGCTACTAAATCCTACACACTGGACCTTCAATGGCTGATTATATGTTTTTTGAAAATGAGGTGATAATGGTAGGAAGTTTTCACTAGTGTTGGCTTTAGTCTTGTTATTGCCATTGCTGTCCAGACACAAAACTAAATCTTACTGTTTGCACTCTGAACGTCCTAAATGTTTAACAGATGTCTGTTTTATACTTAACCTTTACCTTTGAAACTGACTGTTGCTGGAAATGTTGAAAATAGCCCCAGCAAAGCAGACTGTTATGTAAAAAAGTTAGCATTATTTAATTTTGTTGTAGTTGCAATACAATATGCAATTTATCAGACACAAAACACTCGGTAAATTTGGTTGCATATTCGCATTGAATGGATAATTATTATATTTTAAGATGATATTGAAACCATATTTGCTCCTATACTGGAGATACAAGCAACATTGGATGGTGTTAGCCTTCCATCTCAGAGTGTGAATGGCCAAAAAACTGGTAATAAATTGTTAGGTTGAAATATTTCATTTACTTCCAACTTCCTACGTTTTCTCTGCGTGCTTACTTGCATTCAGTCTCTCTATTATTTTGGGAACCTCTTTTTGATTTAGAGGAAAAACAGATTGCTTAAGGTGTCCCTTATCAAACTGTACAAAAAATATATGCTGGCAGCAATGTTGTGGCAAAATTAATGATGGCAAGAAAGCCTTCAGCATTTGAAGTAGTAAGGAATAGCTTGTAAATTGTGAATGGCACTGTGTCAAAACCCATTCCTCTTACAGTCCTTTCAGTCATTGGACATTTGATGAGTAGCTTTGTCTGGTCCCCTCTCAATGTCAAAAAATCAGCAGGCACTCTGACTCTCTGATGGGGTCAGAGACCTCTGCCGCTGTGAGAGGGTGACCATGTTGAGCCGAGGACACACTCTGTCATCACAGGCAGACATACAGACACACATTTCCTGAGACGCAAGTGAAGCAGTATGAGTCAGTGACTCGCACATTAAAAAAATAAATGCAGTGAAACAGAATGTACACGATATAGTGATATTTAACTAGCAGCCAGACGCACAGAGTCTTTGCTGTGTACGTCTGCAGTTGTTATTTTTATCCTACATTTGAATCCTGTGACACATTCAATAAAGCAAATCTGAATTCACTGACAAAGGAGTGGATATGAAAGAAAAGACATGTATGGGGCATGAGCAGAAATGGTGCCAGCGGCCTCATCGTTTCATTTCCTTTAGCCCATCTATAAATGGCATGCATTTTAATCCTTTTAATTATGGATCCTTGCTACAATTACCTCAAATTAAATTACTTTGCAAACCTCAGAAGGATACATAGCTAACGGAGAAGAAGGGGATCATTCTGCCAGGGATTTAACCTTAGTTTCTCTGTGACACATTCAGCTATCACCCCCACCTCCTAAATCCAACTCCATATGGAGCTGAAATATTGAGAATGCCTAAAAGCCCATACTGTACCCATTCTAGAACCCAATCAGCCCTCAAACTTCACCAAATCCCCTCTTTCCCAGTCCTACTCTATTCATAGGGCTATAGAGATTACAGAGAAGAACCCTGCCTGGCAGGCATGCCACACTTAAATAATCTCTGGGTGAAATCCCAGTGTTAATGTGGGGTTTCTGGATCATGGCACTGCAGTGTGTTGCGGCGCTTTGTGCCACGCTGGTCGCAGATGACGGCTATACACCAGGAGGCAGAGGATGCATCGAGAGAGAGAGGTAGAAGATTATGAAAGGACGGAGAGGAATGAGAGTGATGAGAAGAGAGAGGAAAATGGAGAATAAGAAGAGAGCGAAGAAAGAGAATATAACAATGTGGCATTCAGCAATGGAATAGATGAAAAGAAGAAACAGGGAAGACATAGGGGGAATAGAGAGGATGAGAGAGATACCAGCGGAGGCAAGATAGTCCCCTGAGTGGGCCGCAAGAAGCTTGCCAAGGTCTAAATGACATTACTCTGCATGTTATATACTTCATGGCCTTGGGTGGGTGTCCCACGTGCCAAGAGATGCATAAAATCCTGACTGCTATTCTTACCCTTCACTACAGCTGACCCATAAACACACTCATCTCACACTTGAAGCGTGGCATCAAATCAAGTATGCACAACACGGAAAATGAATTAATTACTTGATGTTTCAATTGCAACACAATAATTGCTTTAGTCAACAGGATAACCAAGAAAGTGAGAAGATAACATATGCCAATGAAGACGACAGCATAATTACAGGATTAGTCTACGTCTTAAAGACTTCATCTTTCACAGATACACATGGAAGCAGAGGGGGAGAGACAGAGAAAGACAGGAAAGAGAGAGAAAGAGGAATATTTCTGAAGGAAGAAGACGCTCTTCATGACAAGAGCACACTGGCAAGTAATTGTAGGTGTAGGAGAGCTCTTTTTGCATGCATACAAAATATGTGCACATAGACCTGAATCCAGGACATTAATATAATAATCAACGGAATAACACACAAAAGCCCTTAAGCTCCATGCTCTGCTTCCACAAACCACTCTTGATTCTTGGTGGTAACCTTGTCATGACTTCATCACCTGGCCTTGATTCTTCCCTCTTCTGCCTCTCCAGTGTAGTGAACTTCCCACTCAAGTCAGGACAGCAGAGTTACTCATCAAGAGCAAAAACTTGTTAAAAGATACTTCACATACCCCACCCCCCCCCCACCCGCCTGCCACCTCCTTTGCCCCATGAATGACACATGGCTGAGAAATATCCTCCTCTTCAACCTGCCTACAGGTGTCCTCAAAGCTTTGAAGCAAATAAAAAAAAAGCCTTCTGTAGCACATACCATCTTTAGTGAGACATGAAAATTTCTATTCAAAGTACCTTCAGGGCATTACGGCATTCACATGATGGTACGTTTAAAGATAATGTAAAGACAGAAATATATCTCTGTCTTCTGCCAGAAGGTTTCAGTGGTGAAGTGTTAATTCGGCCTTAAAAGCTTTTTACCATTGTGGACAATGGGCCAAAGGTTGAACCGTTTGACTCAGGATAAAAAGTGACACAGGCACGACGTCCCGATCAGCTGAAAGCAGAAGTAATTAAGAGTAAATTGTATAACATGAGGTTGTGTCAAGGCCTTTGACATGTCTAATAGCATTTTTTTAAAGACTTGACCTCTCGGTCGCTGGAAAATTCATTACAAGGTGGAGCAGCCTGAATATCCAACAATGAATGTCAAGAGTTTCTAAAGAACACAAGGTTTTGTGTGTTTGCAAGAGGTGGAGGGCCTGGTGTGGACTGTTGCGTGAGGGGAGGCAGTGGGGAAGGGGGAACAATCTGTACCAGTTAATTAGCACACACTAGGGGGCATCATCAGGACCCTGTCTAAATCCTTCCCTTCATCTGATGCCACCACAACAAGGCCTGCTAGATTAACCTGACTGTGTCATCATTTCAGCCAAATCAGCCATCACTATACAACAATGCAAGGCAGATTCTATTGAAGCAGCAGAAAAACACATTTAAAGCTGGATTAATAGCCCTGGAGAAGCTTGATATCCTGTATTCCCCTAATTCTAGTCATTACGAGATACATACGATGCAGGCTAAACACATGCTGCCACAGTACCCCGAGACCAAAGCATAGAGCATTGTTGTTTCAGCGAATGCAGATGGTTTTTAAAAAGATGAAGTTGACGGAAGAAAATGTAAATATGTCAAACTGTTAAATTCAGTGAAGGAAATGTTAAGCAGGTTACGAAGTGACATGAGATCAAGCCTATCTTGTGTCTATGTAGATCATGTGAGGGGGGGTCTTAAAGAAGAGAGCACAACATCACAGTTTTTGAATTCCAGCACTGATTAATAAATTCATTTCACCAATTATTTTTCTGTTTTATCTGAGGGCATTATAACCCTAAAAGGTCCAGTCTCGAGCCACATAAATCATAAACTCAAAGCAGGAGTTAGTTTTATGCAGCCAGACTTATTTAAGTGAGTCTGGCTGCATTATTTTAAATTGCTTTTTCACACAGCAAATTGCCTAATTACTGTATTGTGCACAACAGTTTTTTTCCCTCATCTTTTAATATTTCAAATAAACTGCAGCCTTTTTCTCACATTGTTCAAAGATCTCTGAGGATGTAAAGAACGCACAAGTTATGCATGAGCTGAATTCACTGCTTTTTTTCCCCCCCTTCATCTTTTTCCTTCATTCTGTTTTGACCCACGGCTCTTTCTACTGTTCCTCTGATACTGTAAAGGGCTATATATCCAAACGCTGCTGCCATTTCAGCCCTTTAACTCAGCTCCCAGACAGCGGACATGGTTTGTTCCCACCGTGCAACAGCCTGCTTTCATATAATTTAGCTGCTTTTTCAATTTCAAAATCACACCAGTGTTGTGGAACAATTTAATTGTTTAAATCCATTTCCTGTGTGAATGAGGGTACTTAAATATTCAGGGTCAAACTGAAAGAGCAAGCTTATTAGCTTATTTCCATTTTGAACTACATTTACAGTTTTCCCAGTGACAATGACTAAAGCCTGTGTTAAGACACAACTTTGTTTATATTCTGTAGGTTATATCTCTACTATCATATCGTAACACAATTAAATTCAATTAAATTGTTCAGAAAGGATATTTTCTGAAATTCATTCAACATATATCACTCAAAGCACTGTTTAAAAAAAAAAAAGAGAGAAACCTTTAACTCTTACTTATGATTGACTTTCCAAGACATGCTGACAGAATCACATTGGATCTCATGACGTGTCCGAATCTGAGAAACAGTTAATTGACTTCAATTCTGGCAGCATGGCATATTATTTCAGTGTGACAATTACCATAATGTATTCCAATTAAAATTGGCTATTTTACCATATTAGCTCTGGGGAAGAAATCCTATCTCAGCTGTTTGCAGTTTTCATTACAAGGTGAACGCACTAAGTTCACTTAAATGAGGCACCAGCAGGTGACAACTTAAGGTGCCTCATTTGTCTTAAGTTAATGAGCTCTTTAAATGACATGGTGGGAATTTCATAACTACTATTGTGTTCCCTATTTTGTTTTGTTTTTGTTTGTTTGTTTGGTTTTTTTTTTGCATTCCCCTTAGAACAGTAGTGTTGGTCCAGTCCAGATATAATACACTGCCAGTTTAGGGGAACACTCTGCAGATACTACAGAAAGGAGAGGTGATGTGACACTTTACATTATGCATGTATTGCTCATTACTCCTTTCAAAATGCTGAGTTCTGACAGGATACAGCCACTGGCTGTGAGCACAGCTGCTGCGTTGCCAGGTTGTGAATGTGGTTATTGCTCAGACTACGATGTATTTGTGGTTGTATCTATGGATATGGCTTTGATAGCTGCTCTCTGACAACTCTTTACTGCTCTTGTTAACACTAGCCAAGAGAACATTGATAAGTCACATGGGATCTGAAGCTGTGGTGCTTTTCTCAGATATGATGTGTTGTTAACAATGTAGAATACAGTTGCTTCAATGCAATGTTCTGCCAGCGCAATCATATCAATTCACCACAAACACAAGACCTATATGTTGTTAAACCAATTATAAACTCATGTGTCGTATATGGAAAGTAATTAGTCTCAAAGCCAGTGCACTTAAAAAACAAGTGCATGTGATATGAGCACACAGAACAGTTAAAGTGCCAATGGAGCCATTATTCTATAGCCATTACACTGTGCAATCAACATAAACGTCATATGTCACAACCAAAATGATGTGTTAACAGTTCAATGCAAGATGAAGAAAAAATATCTTCAGAGAAAAAAGTCTCAGTATGACCTTTCAATGGAATCTGTACTAAACAGCACATTTGTGGGACTTTTAAGAATTATCTTGTCTTGTCGTATGATCCATTTTCTTTATCTTTTGGGCTGAACCTACATGAAAGAATGCTTCTTCAGTTATGTAATTTATGGTTCTTCTTAGTGTCTCTAATGCTCCAACCCTGGAGGAAACGACAGCTTGGAATTTGTCATATATCATACACTAAACACATGATCAAAAGTAACTTCCTTTCATGATATTTCTAACCCTCCTCTCTACCTCCTTTGCTCAAAGTACTTCTCTTTAAAAGCATACATCATGCTGAGAAACGACTCCACTTTTTTCAATAAAAGATAAAGACCATCTTATTACCTTCCCATTAAGAACATAACATTTTGTTAAATGGACTCCTATTTAAAATACTCCTTCGAGCTCTGAGCCAGATTCAATGAATCTCAGCTGCACTTTAATCAACTCCGGCTCTGCTGTTTCCACATAGCCTTTTCATGATTAAGAAGAATAAAAATTCATAGTATTTGATTATTCTGAGTCCTAATTCAAAGGAGAGCAAAAGTCCCCAAAGGGTAATCTTACATATATCTACATCCACGGTATGAAATATCAATATAATTTCCATTCTAGGCCAAGTGGAAGTGACACAGGTATCAGATTTAAAATAGCTCTCTCTTTTTTCATTTTCTCTGTCTCATACCCACACACGCACACACATACACACACACACACACACACACACACACATTACTAGCCAGGATGCAAAGAACTGATCGCATGCATTAAGTAACACAGCATGCCAAGTGATGTGGAAAGAATTCAATGCACGTACACACAGAAAGGGTGTGTGGGGGGCCCTTTGAAGACTGTGAATAATTTACAAGCCTATGTAATATGCTGCATCCATTTAACACTATCGATACCCCATTTGTGCAAACTAATAAACCGATTTGTGAACTTTTTATATTCAAGACAAAAACATTAATTCCTCATGTACAGCCTGTGACTGGGGCAAAATCCTTCCAGCGGAAACGTTGACACCAGAGGTTATTTGGACCTAAATTTCTACTACACTTGGCCTATCAGCCCTGATCATGAAGACTGTGAATAACAGAGCTTTTGGCAGAAAAGGTTATGAGCACTGAAGACGCTGCACAAATGGCAGAAGTGCTACAGTACAAACAGCTGCATCAGCTGTTCCCTCCCAGACAGCTCTTGTACCCAAGGGAAAGGTCACAACGGCCCATTTTTAAGGTCCTTAGTTCCGAGTGAGTCATATCAGGGCCCATCATCACTGATCATGTGACACCCCAGGCAGTAACTGGCAGTTGTCAACTTAAGTGAGTCCCTGTCATTTACTCTGTCGATTTCAAAACTGTCATATCTATGTCCTCTTAGTCTGGATCAACAAAATGTCTTTATGTGATACCCGAGGCTGTAATGCTCAAACGGCTTCAATTAAAACACTGTGATCATTCATGAGCATCAAATACCACCATTCTGGCACGTCCCTCAGTGTCTCATCCACACATAGAAGGTGCCATTGTGCATCTGGATGAGACACACAAGGGCCTTAATGTACCTCCAATACGAACACGTCCGTGTCAGTATCAGACGACCAGAGCAACTGTCCAACATGATGCACTTTAGAAAACAGAGAGAGGCAGAAGGGACTGGAGTTTTCGTCCTGATTGAAACCAGAAACCAGTTCTAAGTGTAACTATGTAGTTTTTGTGCCATAAAAGTGCTATTTTACGTTAAGCACATGTTAGAGAAAGTATTTGCGCGTCAGCCACAGACGCAAATTGGTACCTTGTGGGTCTGGATGAGACCCACAGGTGTGTGACAAAGTGCCTGTGTCTGAAGACCTGTGATGAGAACATGCTCACCAACATCTCAGTGGGGGACATCAATGATTTAAAGGTGAAAAAGAACCAACATGCTTATTCAACACTTTTAACAAAACTCATATAATTTGTAACCTCACTCTCAGACTGATAAAATGCAAACTGCAAATAAACTGTGAGGATGATTTTTTTTTTTTTTTTTTGTTCCAGTCATTCAGCAATATGCTAAACTTTTTTTTTATGTACTGAAATTGTGATAAAAATAGTTTTACGATGCAATATGTTATCTGCTTTGCACCGTATTGTACTACTTCTTCGACTTTATAGTTTCTGTTTGTGCATTAAAAGTGTGGCAGTCTTAAGCTAACATCTGCCACATCTACGCACCACAAGTTGGGATGCGATCCAAGGCACATATGGGCCCCCTGATAGGGTAGGTTTACTCTTTGTCTCTTCCGTAAACCCATCTGCTGCTGCTGTTGTTACATCTCGTCTTTCTGTATGCTTAGAATTAATTTCCTCTCTAAGCAGCCATTTTGTTAGAGCAAAGATTTAGGATTTTAGATAATAAAAAGGCAGGAATGTTTTAGCAAAGAATGGTTAAGGCACAAGTTGGTCAAACTCTTACAAGCTACAACAAGGGAATTTACACCTGAAAAAAGAATAAAAATGAAATGTTAATAGATCTGTTCATGTGTATATTTCTAGTGATCTGAAATAGAATACTTTAGTGTACTTGTGGTGTCTGAGTATAACAAGGCTAAAAGTTGTACAAGATCAGCATCAGATGACAACACATACTTTTGTTGACAAAGACGCACATAGAGAAGAATCACTCTTTCAAATACTTTTTTAAGCCAAGCTATTTCTGAAGAATCTAAACCTGACCCATGAGTCGTTTAGCATGCACTGCACACATCGCCCACTGCAGCGAATAATGGCAGGCATCAAAATTCCCTTCATTATGTGATATTTGCATACCGTGTGACAGTACATTACTTTCAAATTAGTTTCAAAATTAAAATATGCAAACTAGTAACCACATCATGTCTGATGCCACCACAACCAGCAATGGTCATTAGTCCTTGCAACTCTTTCGGCTCACGTGTTTCGCTTTTGCATTAGTGCTGCTTATCTTTGAGTAAAGTGAACATGTCGCTCTTGTAGACATCTTGACTCTGAAGGTCATATACATTGTATACAGTTCACACATGACAACTACTCCAAAGATGCAGTCTGATGGGTTGTTTTTGCCATGGTTCTTTTATATTGCATATCTGGCAATATTGAGACAAATCCAGGATTTGTAGTCATTTTATTTTTGTCTATTTTCCTTTGTATAATAGAGCTTGAAATGCATGCTTAGTCTTCATCAGGAGCACATTAGATTAAGTAAAGCAATTTGCACATGTGTGACCGCTGATTAGCTAATGACTTGAAAAAACCCGCTCATCACGGTTGAATATTTTTTGCCTCAGTGCCCTATAGTATATAGTGCACACTGTATAAGAGAAGCATAGTGTCAGTGTGAGTCTGTGTTGGAGAGACTTAGACAGCCTTTATCCACTACCACCAGCGTGAACAAAACACAAAAGTTCAAATGCAATTCTCAACCAACAGAAATGCTGTAAGGGCATAAAATACAGGCAAACAAACCATTTTTTGTTTGTTTTGTTTCTCTCCTTCATCGCCAGCAGACATATCATTAACTGGAACTGTTGGATGGTTTGAGCGCTGTTATTCACTGTATCTCGGTGCTCTGCGTTAGGAGATGCTCCAGTGTTTTAACTGAGCCGAGCTGAAGGTTTTTGACAGCAGCAGGACCCCAGAAAAAAAAAAAAAAAAAAATCAAATACCAATTACCAACTGGAAGCCAATATTTCCATCCAGGACACCTTAACGTGTGTGTGTGTGGAAGTGTAAGGTAAAAAAAAAACTATTTTCAATCTCTTTACACTTGTTTTATGGCAATACTAAAATAAGGCAGATGATGGATGAGCTCATTTTTGGGCTGCATTGGTTAAGGAGTTACAACAGTCTGCATGCATTTTTTACTGCTGTGTCACCCATTAACAGTACCACTACAAATCAGCCATTATTTAAAATGGCAGATGTGGACACCCTTGTAAATGCATTTGTAGAGTAACTGTGATGATAATAACAGGGTTGACCTTGAAGCCCTGAGCCCAGCGTCAGTGTGTCCCCCAACCGCACACATTTTGTTTATTTTCAATTTTGTTATTAATACTTCATTTTTAATGTTCTGTTGCATTGATTGTTTTTAGAATTGGGACACTGGGAAGCCCTTTGATCCCAGCATGTTTGCATAGCCCTCAGCTGTGATTAAGGACTATCCAAATGAACCCTTTGCTTTGTATGGGTGTGTGGGTGTACAGCAGTGAGTGAGTGACATGGGAAGTTGTTCAGAGTAAACACTGAGCACTTTCAGTCAGTTCAGTGGCTTTGCTGATGTAAACTCTGCGTTCTTCACTTGCTTTATTTGTGCATTATTAGGTTTTGAAGTAAGAATTGCACAAATCTTATAGTCTGTTTTAATTAATCTGAAAACCTTTGTTCTTATTATAACAGCTTGTGTCTATATAATATAAAATCTACTGTGGCAACACAGAAAGTCTTTCTTTACGGGAGGCTGGAGGACGGACTTAGATAGTGAGAAAATTTCTTTTTCTACACCACTGAAGGTGTGGTCAAGCGAAAATTTGCTCTTCATTCATTTCAATGTGGAAACAGACTGTACTTTCTTTGTTCTCCTCCTGGTCACGTATTGATCAAAATTTGATTTGATTGAACTTTGACCTGCAGATCAACAATATCTAGCTAATTTAAGAGCGGTATAGGATTGACCCTGGACACTTTCGATCTAACCGTTAAGTTCCCGTTGCAGTCAGCTGTTCTCCCTCTCTGCCTTGGCTTCCTGTACTTATTTGGTTTGGTTACATAAGGTTTTTTCATTTTTTTGCTGCACCCACAGCACATCCTTCAGTTCATTCATGCATAACGGAGACCACTGGTTTTGTTGCATCATCTTGCTTTTGGTTTCTTTTATGAAGTCCTGCCTTTTTATTGTTCCTTGAGTTGAGCTGTGTCACACTGCACAGTTTTTGATCTTTAAACTTTCGGCATAGCAATGTGAAATCTACTGAAAGTAAGTGTTATAAATATAGTACCTTTTTTTTTTACTTTTCAATCAAATATTTTAACAGTGAAATCAATCTATATCTTGACTGAGTAGAAATATCATGATACATACAGAATGCACTTGAGTCAGGGCCTTGGCACGTAATACGTGAAGTAAATTTGCTTCATATCATTTTGAGCTGCATCAGAGTGAGAACAAACACCATGCAAACAAATATCATTATACAGCTATGCACACATTCAGTGCACTCACCACTGTGATCTCAAATCAGGCTTCATGCCTGCTTGATGTTATCCCCAGACTGTTAGTTTTCCATACAAATAGGTGCAAACAAAGAAAAATGTACAGCAAAAAGATCTGACTTCCAGCTCACATTACATGACTAAAAGAAAAAGGAAATACACATACGCAGCTAAAAATGTAACTATAGACGAATATATTTCTGGGTGATTCAGCAGTAGTGTGTGAAGTCTCTGCAACATACCAACTGGAAACACTTTTTTGGATTTGTTCCCTCCCTCCCTGCAGGTTAACTGTCCCCAGACAATGAGCCTCAGCTCTGCTTCAGGGTCCACAGAGTAGGGACACCAGACAGACAGACAGGACTTGTATTCAGGCAGAGCCGATAGGCCTGGCAAGTGTGTCCTGTTTGGCATTTAAAACACCTCCGCTCACTCCTATGTCGTGGGAGAAGTGATGGACCTGACAGGCTCAGTCTCTTGGGAGCCACAGGGCCTCTTTCCAATCTCCCTGGGTCAGTGCGGGGGTGAGACGCCATTGAGGAGCTCCTGGCTAGAAACACTAATTATCATGGCTGCCTTGCATTTAGTAGGAGTGTGTTCAGCACTAGGTAGCATGCACCTCCTGGTCATGCTGTCAGATACCTCACAGGACCAGCTCTAATTGTGGAGATTGTAAAGCTATGGGTGTTTAGGTTCAGGCTGCCAAAGGCAACTCTCTGCATCACTGACTTATGTAAATAAATGGGTAAACAAACAAGTGCTTAATGCCCCTCCCCCAACTCACTGCTTCTGTTGATATGGTTTGTATGGGCTGTCATTAATGGTCCTCTTTTTAATTTGTGTGGAATCTTTTGATTGGTGAATCATGGAGCGGTCGTGTCACAGATCGTGCACACCATACAGCACTGCAGAGCTCTCACTAACACACTCAGTAGTGCCTCTGCCCAAACTCATGATAATTTAATAAATGCCTGAAGGCAAAGTTTGAGGCAGTGGACAAATATAAATATTAATTAACACACAAGGGACCAAAGTAATGTATGAAAACTTCTCTGCTTATTGGCTCCTGCCATATTAAAGGAAGCTCTGGTCAGATTTTTAATGTGGTTTAGAATATGCATAAGAACTTCAAACATTAACTTCTAAAGTTAACATCTTTCCACTGATATTGAGGTTTTAAGTTGGAGATTAATGTAACTTCCAAGTGGACCGAAACAAAGCTGTCATAGTTCTCTTTGAGAACATACAGCATACAATGAGTCAGTGGAAGTACTTAAGTCTAAAATCTCTAATTAAAGCATTTAATTGATGCAGACACTCGGAAAGCATCAACTGAACATCATTACTTTTACAAATCACCAGATCTGCTGTTTTTTCTCTCCACAGTACACAGTTTTTCTTATTAAAGACTCTCAGCGTTGGATACTGAGCATCAATAATATTCCTGTGTGGCAGGTTTGAGGACCCTATGGAGCTCTGCACTCCCACACTGTCTGATTTCATAGTGGGCAGTGTGTAACAGGTGGCACTGAAAGAGGTGGGGTGAATCTTGACTTTGCCCATTTCCTTACATCGCAACAGCTTACAACAACAGTAAAGAGTCAGAGTTAGTTAGTAGTTGTTAGTTTGTTAGTTGCATTGTGTGTCATATTAAATTTAGTAGGATCAGTAAATACTGAAACGCAGAGATTTAGTGATGTGCGGATCAAGACAGAAAAACTCAAACTGAAGAGATTTTCACACCGTAAATGAACACAAGCTGCTTGACATTTCACAGTAATTATCAATTTTATACAAATTTATACTTCAAAGAACTTGGAAGTTTTGCTGTCTTTCGTTTTCTCGTGGGCTGCCAGCCCCAACTTAACCGCTCAGGGTGGATCAGGTTTTGATCCCATATTCCAGTACAATGAAGTGTTGCCAGTGGAAAGGCTAAGACGTTACATTACAGGAATTTCTCCAGTGATTGAGCCAGTGCTGAACAGGTGTACCAGCATATATGTTCAGCTTATCTCTTCCATGTGAGAATTAGAAAGTCAGGCACACGCAAGAAGCTCTCTGATCTCTGGTAAGGTGAGGGCTGAAGTGCCAGGTAGAGGGAAGACAGATGGGTCTGAGTTTTTCTGCCAGCTGTCTGTGCTGCCTTGCTCTGTACCATCATAGTTTGGCACAAAGGCAGAAGAAGGTTAATTTTTAAAGAACCTCTCATACAATGAAAGTTATGGTGACATGTTGGTGAAGAGCATAAATCGTCTGGTCAGCATGACCACGACAGCAAATCTTCTGTGTAGCAGTAGTTACTGAATGATGGGTTTGTGATTAAAAATTGTTTTCATCATAGTCAAAATATTACGAGCAGGGATACGTGATTATGTGTTTGCACATGGCAGCAAAGCATGGAATACAGTCTTCAGATCCATCAATAAAATAAAATGAAACTTTAATTTAATATTTTCAAATAAATAAATACATAAACAACAGTCAGAGGTGCCAGAAAGGCAGAGCGAACATCCATATCCATTATCCAGGGCATCAATGACAAAGAGAAAGGAAATAGTCTGCACAGACAGTAAATGCAATTATGTGACAAAGTCAGTTCAATATAATTGTATAATTATAGTTAGCTAGACACCATCTAATGTTCCTTTGCTGCTTCTTTGGTAACAATGTTCTTCTGTATTGTCTCTGTTCAATAAAGTAATAAATAAAGAAATATTTTCTTTTTCAAGCTGTTACGTGGCAATATTTTCTGGGGATGGTATTGAAATCTGGCTCCTGTTGTCTGAAAGGAAAAATTATTTAATGCTAGTAAAGTATATACTGCTAACTGCCAAATTTTTCATGGATAATGGAGAAGGAAGTATTGTAAATTATTATGTACGACTGAGGAAGATACATTGTTGTAGCCAATGAAAATGTGACAAAATACAAATTACTTTAAAGTTGTAGAGGTCAGCCAAAAATAAAATCTTCCAAAAAACTGCCCTCAAAACAAATCGTATTTTACCTTGCAATGTTGTACTAAACCTGATTGTGCTAAATCAATGTGCTAAATGCATAAATACATGTACAAATTGGAAATGAATTCCGAACTGGTTACACCCCTGTTTTGTAGTATTTCCAAGTGACTTTTTAAAGTAAAAAGTTTGAGCTCAGCTCCCAGGATTGCCCTCTGTAAATCGCAGTGTAACTCCATTAAACACTTTATCTGGGTAATACTGTCTACCATGCAAAATTGCAGCTTGTAATAGCGGATAGATTAAATGGAATCACTCTCACCTAGTGGCAAATTTCACACCAGTAAGCAACAAATGGCTTGCCAAGCTCTGGGTGACATTTCTAGGGATTAGCTCATGATGCTGGGGTTGAGGCAGGACCCAGTGGGAGGGACAGTAGCATCATAACACCCTCCATCCTCCCAGAAACACATTTAATGTATTTCATTTATTTACATAGCAGCCACATACTAGTTGCTTCACATTAAACAGAGACTACTAATAAAAACTCAGTTCAAAACACTTTTTTTAATCACATGCACATTCACATGTCTATTGTACAGCAAGCAGAACCTGGTATACAGTTAACATAACTGTAATGGTGCTGCCAGGTGAACAGATGTGAATGTCAAACCTAGCTTTTTTCAAAAGGGCATGCAATCTAAAATTACTTAGAGAGGTTGTCTGCATGCTGACTATTTTTAGTCAGTACATGATTGCCTTGTATGCATGCTGGCATGAGTGTGGGCCATATCATCAGGCCCTGCCTCATGTTTTGTTAGGGCATTACATGCAGACATGAGTTTGCATTTCTTTGTTCTTCCTTTGTATTTTAATTTCTCCCTCCTTCAGTCAAGATCTGACATGCGCTTGATTGAAATCTAACTCATCTCCTTTCTGATCTTGCAACCACCAAAGTGAAGTGAGAGAGGAAAAAAAATGAAAATGATGCAAAGCCACGAGTTAGGTAACAGCATGAAATCACGTGGGGAGAAAAAAAAAAAAAGCCAGTAGGTACTGATGAGTCGTGGTGTGAGGGGTGAGGCATGGAGAAGCAGAGAGGCGGGCAGGAAAATGATAAAGAGTGGAGAGAAGTAGCAGGAGAAAATGAAAGGAAACAGAAGATGTGTGGATGGATCAGAGGAGAAGATAGGGAGGATGTTGTGGCTCGTCTACAGAATGCTTCTACTTGGAGCCTTGCCACAATGGCTGTGATACCAGCTGAGTTGAAATACTGTCAATCAACACTCAGTCCACTGGAACTGAATGATAATAGGTGATTTTCAAATGTTCGGCTTGCGAATATTAGAGGTGCAGAAAAATGTTTCTTTTCCGCATCTCTAATGTTGGATCTATGATAAGAAAACCTTGATCCTTACATTTATTTAGCTTTATAACCAAAGAACCAACCAGCCGTTCTCCTTCATTCGAGTCTAGCTATTGTATTTTCATTATGTGTGTCTGAGCAGCTCCATTCAGCTACAAAACACCTTTTTGCAGCCCCCCAAGTGTAATGTATCTGGAGTGTTCGACACACATCAATGAAGCTACTAAAAGCCCAGTCGAGTTTTCTTTCAGTGGTTTCGTGAAATGAAAAATGACAATCACTGTGTTGCTACCTTGACTGTTTCTCCAAATATCAACATAACTAAATGATGATTTCTTAAATTTAATTTCACTTAACTGATGTATTTACCTTTGCCTTTTACATAGATGCTAGTGTAGTGATCACAGCCACACTCATCATCTAAAATCAGCAGTTTTGCCTTTGATCTCACTGTATTATCAAACTACTGACCATTGGATTTACCTTCTTTGCAGGTAAAGACAATAATCCATAATCCTCAATGAGCCATAATATACAGAAATTGTCAGAGCTTCCCTCATGCCACTCACGACTACCATCAAACTGTCAGTCTGTAGGAAGCTCTGTCACTATATGACTGTCCTCCCAGAGCAGCAGGAATGTTTGCCATATTTTCTCTTCTCAAACTTGCTGTATTTTGTCTATGACCTTTTCCTTTCTATCGCTTGCAGGATCAGTATGCATCCTACTCTCGGAGTGATTACTTCTCACCCTGTCAGCTCACCTTGACTTCACCTGTCATCCCTCCATCTATTTTCAATGTGATATTTTCTTTCTCACCTCTTATTAGTTGTGCTCACCTGAAGTCTCTGTTGAGTACCTGTCTTTGTGTCCCACTCTCTGTCTCTCTCTCTCTCACACACACACACACACGCACACACAGACATGTGCACATGCGAACACATCGTAAAAGATCACACATTATTATTTTAAGGCTATAATCCTCAAGACTGTCAAAGCCCCTTTTTGATACTAAAAGGTATTCATGGTCTGCATTTTCTGCAATAGCCATTCAGTATATGCATTCAGTAATTATTTGTCGATAACTGATTTTAGATTGACAGGGAAAAAAAAATGCATTCCTGTAATGAAGTGCACTTCTGTGCTTTTGATAACAGCCTCCTACGTTCGTCCTTCATATTAAGAGCATTCAACTGGCAAAAGACGAGTGGCTTTTATTATGAAGCATCCACAGGAAAAGCGATGTATTTGTCACTGCAGTTAGAGCTGACTGTGAGACTGTAAAGTTGCATATATAAAACATGGCAATTTTTGATTTTTAATTTTTTGCAGGGGAATAGTGGGACAACATGGCACACAAGTGAAAAAACTCTGCCACTCAAAAAAAAGACACTATGTAGACATGCACCCTTGAAGATGACATCAAATGTACCAACAACAACTGATATAAAAGCATCCCTGCATCCCAATCTTAATAAATGTGGTGAAATTAATGCAGCATTTCCTGTTGCTTTTTGGCTTTAGTACAGTTAATTTAATTGTTTAAAATTGTTAATTGTAATTCACACCAGATATTGTAAGAATATAACACTAACTTTTCTAGGGGTTTCAGAACATAGAAAAAGTGTTAAGGCAGGATGATCCTCAAAACAACAACAGTAAACATGTTGTCCTAAGCCCCTGTCAGTCTGTCAGTAACAATTATGTGACCTTTATTGACCCGTAATTGTTGTTCCCCCATCAGCAGTTCAGTGTCATTTTAAATACCTGAAAGCAACAGTGAAATGCATCAATTCACAAGCCATTTCAAAATCAAATGAACTCTCTCTGAGTAATCGTATACAACAAATGCATGAGTTTTTTTAAAAGTTGTAATATACAGCATATTACTGTGGTTTTTAGTGTTATGAGCATATTTTGATTAAACAGTTTAGAATTGACTTACATGTATCTACTATTATATAGTTTCAGTGCTGAATGACCACTGTATGAATGGATAAATCCGTCATGTTCGATCTCACGCAGTCTCTGCCCTCTGCTGGAGTCTTTGGGTAATGCTCTCCCCCGATCACGATCACAGTCACGGTCACGTATTCACCCACTGAAATTTGAATAAACGTAGCAGGCCAGTGAGGACGGCCTATCCAAATACATGGGGACCACTCTTTGTGTAACGCCAAAGAACAGGCTCAAAGAACCGCTGCTTTTGTCCAGCCAGCAGCCCAAAACCCAAAGTCTGTTCATTTGCTATCATAAATGATAACGAAAAGCAGCAAATCCTTACATTAAAGAAGCTGGAACCAGCAAATGTTTGACATTTATGTTTTAAAAATAACTGAAATGTTTAATGGATTATCAAGATTTGGTAGCAATTTTTTTTTGACTATTAATCAATGAATTGACTACCCATGGCTGCTGTAACTGAGATCAGCGAACCAGCAGAGATCAGTATCTGATTTTTATTCCTCTGTCCACATGTTGGCAATAAAACGTGTTTAATTTGTATTTTAACACTTTGCAGTGCCATGTGCAATCAGGAAGTACCAAGTTTGATTTAACTGAGACCTTCCAAACATCTGCTTTAATTCTCAGTGTCACACTCTGACTTCTATGTTTGTAAACTTCTGAAATTAACCGGGAGGCGTCAGCTTGGTTCCTGGTGTATTTTTGTACAAACTAAACACCATATGCTTCGGTTGAAAAATTCACAGTACACACACTACGCAAACACAATCTCCTCTTTACACTCATGCACACATGCGCATTGAGATTCCATCCCATTTCGAGACGATGTCAGAGAGGATTCATCACGGTGACAGCACCACTTCAACACATTTTTCAGTTTGTCAGAAGTCTCTTTCTTCGCGCTTGTTCCTCGCCTCTCCTTGGTTTCCTCTAGTGTATTGCTCTGAGTCCCGCTCAAAGCACACAGCAGGGGATTAGTCCCTATCACAGCACTCACTACCCCCAGATCAGTTCACCAAGGTTAAGGTGCAGCTTTCTCTGAAGATACCGTTTTCTTTGTGAGAACTCTCACAGTGACATGTTAAAAGAGCCCAGTCTGTGCGGAACTTTAATGCTATGATAACCCATTTAAGTTGCTGTCTCAGTATAAATACTCTCTCTCTCTCTGGCATCTTTGTCTCTGTCTCTCTCTGACTCGTGTCAAGGGCCTGTAAGTTTGTATTAGAGGGTGACACACTGCAATGCAGAACAGTAACAATATTTGTCATTTGGCAAAACAGTCCAGGAATATTAAAACTAGTATCTAACAGTAATGCAAGGATGAATCAAAAGAGATAAATTGGAGATAATAAGATGATCCAAATCTGCAACAAATTTCCTACATTTCTTGTAACAAATACAACATGGATTAATTTTATTTTTAGAGACATTTTGTGAAATATACTTTTTTACTTTTTTTGCCTTCTTTTTCAGAGCGATTCTTATGTCTGTGCAGCTAGTTTGTCTTAACCCTTGTATTATGTTGAAAAAAAATGACGTTGATTATGTTGCGGGTCATTTTGACCCGTACTGTGTAAATCAACTAACAGTAAAACAAAAACAGGTTAAACCAATAACATCTTTATTTTAGATTATAGGAACATATAGAAAAGAGACATACAATATATTTTTAATCCCAACACTATATTTAAGAACTATTTAATTTTAAAACCAATAACATCTTTATTTTAATTTTCCTCTCTTCACGAACACTTTTGTTTGTCATTTGACTTTCCCCATTTTCAATGTTCAACATTTTCATTGTTCTCCACACGATGGACAGAATGTAATTGTGTGCTTTCTGCAGATGTAATTCTTGCATTTCACACAACAGGTACTTGTTTTACTGTCATCTCAGGGGGGACAGACCTGGCATCTCTTCCGTTTCTTCACACCTGTATCTAATGGATCCATTACAGATTGGTTGGGTGACGTGAGCTTGACCTTTTCAATGACAGCCGCAGCTGCTGGGGTTTTAGGTGGCCTGGCTCGACTCTGCATCTTAGGAGTAACAAGTGCTTTGCCGAGTTGTTCCAGGAAAAGCCGACGTCGGAACAATTTTCCGGCATTCCATTGTTGGTTGATTTCAGTCCACAGGACATAGGCATTGTAAGCAGACACATCCACAATGTTATAGAAAATCACCAAGGGCCAACGGGCAGTCTTGCGCTGGCAGCTGTATGTTGCTGTGTTTTGCATCACAAGCTACCCATATTTTGATGCCATACTTGGCGGGCTTGTTGGGCATGTACTGTCGGAAAGGACAGCGCCCCCTGAATGGAACAACAGTAACATGGGGACCAGGATTGTACAACAAAGGCAGAATTTCAACCCATTTATCCCATACATCTCTGATCGCAGCTAACTTGTCTCTTTCACGTCGACCAGCTCTTGTGTCGCAGTTGTCAAATCGGATCACACGAGATATCATGTGAAATGTCTCCAGAGACATTGTTGCTCGAAAGATTGGCCTTCCATTCTCTTCGTTCCACAAACTTGCAGTTGCTTCTCCCCTTGACCTGTACACTCCAGCTAATACCAGAATTCCGATGTAAGCATGCAAGTCAGTCTGATCCAGTGGCTTCCATTTCTCTTGAAATACACGCCTCCCCTCCAAATTGGTCATGTCCAGTATAATCTTCTCTATTGGCGATATGAAGAGCTGAAATGCTGATTGAATATCATCAACTCGTGTGACAGCAAATCGTGTAGGACCGGGAGTCATTTTGATGACATTGGAAGATGACAGTCTACCTCGGCTTTGGTGTGGTGATGTTGACCATTTTATATTACCATCTTTTGATGTCCATGTCCCCTCTGTGGACGATGATTGCTGCATTCCTTGGTTTTCAGCTGATGGAGATCCAACGGCAGACTCGTCCTCTGAATCCTCATCGGAAGAAAATTGACAATCTGGATCATCAATAACATTGTCCTCAGTCTCTGAAAGATCCTCTGTCTCTGAAATCTCTTCCTCTGCATCACTATCCCAGTTCAACATCAGTGCCACAGTTTCTTCAACTGTAAAACTTCTGGAGCTCATTTTGGTGTGTTTGTCAAAGAGATGACATGAGAACAGTGACAAGCACAAGGGTGAGAAAGTTCCTCCTCCATTCACACCTGGGCCTCTGTTTCAAAATACAAATAATTTGGCAATCTAAACAAAGTATATCAAAGAGATCAAAGTGTTTAATTTGGATCTAAACAGCTATTTACCCACATTAAAGTGTCCGGGTCAAAATGACCCGCAACATCATCTTCGTATACAAACTCTGCACAGACATTTTACTACACATCAAAGAGTCCAGATTTTACACACCAGTTCATGACCCAAGATGAGGAAAAGTCACAAAATTGCAGGAAGAAAAAGAAAGGATAACCAGTACTTTGGTCAACATGAAAACTGAAATGGGTCAAATTGACCCGTAACATAATACAAGGGTTAAAAGTAGATTTTCTGACACCTCTAAAGATTTCTAATTAACACATCGTGTCTTGTTTGTTCAATGCAGGCTTAAAGAAAACTGTAAAACATATTGAGATTTTAGGGAGGATGTTTCCTGAATAACCTCATACCTCATACATAATGAGACAATTAAAAACTAAACTAAAAACTAGACAAATAATGCAAAAGGAAATATGAGAAACAATTTATATCAAGTATTCAAAATTTTTATATGTTAACACAAATTGTTAAGCAAAATGTATGATTGTATGGCAGCTGTCATCAGTCCTTTGATTACAGATAAGATTATCTTCATTTCAGTGTAAATAAATACATGAATGAGAAATAAAAGATTCAAAGGGGAAAAAAAATCTACAATTACTCAAATTAATTATAACATGCATTTTATAGATGTGCAAGCATTTTCCACAAGGGGCTCAGAGTCTGAAAAAGCTCAGCAGGTACACAACACTACAAACACTGTGGGAAAAAGCCTTTGTGTAACAGACTGGACAGAGAGTTTTAAAAATGAGATAAATTCTCATATGTTTAAGAATATATGTCTCAGTCTCAGGGATGTTTCCACATCACACTTTTATGCTGATTATTATAACAATTATTGGCTTCCAAGCTATTTGTGATATCACATATCAAGCTCATACACCCACCTCCTAAAATCAGATTTTCAGCAATGAATGTGAAGGCAGCCTCCTACTGACAGCTCAAAAATTCAGCTGTAAGAAAAAGAGCAAAAACTCAAAAATTGTGTGAATCCATTGTGAATCCTTTATTTGTTGTTTCTCTGTATAATTGTGAGTCTGTGGTAGCCTGGCATCCTGCCTCTTGTCCAGTAAGATAATGAACCATCCATGATCCCCCCATGATCCTTTATCGGGATCAGTGAGTTTAGAAAATGGATAAAACTGATACATTCCCCATCCCCATGAATAGTAGTTCATAAGCTTTCATTATTTGGACTATGCAGTCTTATCTATATGCAGATAATGATAAAAAAAATCCCTCTTATTACTTACTAAACCAGCTCTTACATTTAAACTTTTTTACATTTGATGTTGACTCATTTGACTTACTAGATGATCCACAATAGGTCTAAAAAAATCATTCTGTGATTGCCAAAACACAGTGGGTTGCACCTTGAAATGATGTACACAAGCGGAAAACATGTCAGGCTCAGGAAAGAAAAAAGAATCAGAATAATCATTTGTTAGTTCATTTCTTTCAAAAATCCCATAGCGCAAAGTGGGCAGGATGTAACTGTAAGTTTCTGTAATTAGCCACTTAACTTATAGAACAAATAATTCTCATTCCCAACAGTGTAATCCAACAGTCCTTCTCCTCCCTATTGTGACTAATCATCAGCATAGAAGATGCTCCTCATCGGCCCACCCGTCTGCTCATTCTGGTTGCTGGCACCGACTGCCACGATAATGACTGAGGCTACTCTGAGACGATGTTTACTAGCTGACAGCAGCGCCCTGCTCTCTCTGTATGCTCCAGCAAGCATTTCCATTTAGCTCACTTCTGAAGCTCCTGCCTAATTTCTCTTTGGAGACAGAAATCCTTTAAACCCCATTCTATCCTGGGGCAACATATTTACTGAGGGCTGGCTTTCCAATACCTGAGAGAGATTAACACTGCTCCCTGATTTATGAATCCATGCCACCCACCCACAGGCTTGGTCAGGGGCCCTAGCTACTCTACCCTGCTACTTCCTCTTCACACAATGGGATTTAGGTATCAGGAGGAACACACAAACACAAACACACACTTCCTCACATGCAGCAGGGTTTATGCTGCAAATATGCACAGATCATCCCTTCAAATTTCCCTTAAGGAAAGAGAAGACAGAATTGGCTGTCTCCTACAACGGTTGACAAGTGAAAATGACTCAAAACTAAACTTTACAAGAGAACGTATCTCCTCTACAGCAACAAACTTGACAATGTATGGTTTAAGTGCCTCCACATTGATTTATCACTTTGATATACACTTAAAGGATATGCAAACAGATACTCAAGGTGTGTCACTGCAGGATCTGTGACATCCATCTACTGATTTGGCATCCCACCATCTCACTGGCAACACTGGCTGCCTGTGACTGAGGTGGTCGGATGGCTGCCAGACTGAGTGACAGCCTGGTATTTGTTTATCCTGAATAGACAATTGCTGGGCATCTGTACTACAGAAACGACAAAGCTGCTGGCACAGAGTTCAGTGTTTCACTAGATGTGTCTGTTTCTCTTAGTCAAATGACAGAATGCTTTTAAATCGTCCTAATTTCTGCAATAAAGATTTCATAAAAGGCATCATGTCACGTATCTCTGTGGCTAAATATGCAACAATAAAATCCGACAGGTATAGTGGCGGCAATATCTCTGCAACATGTGTTTTATGGTTGTAATCAAAACACATGCATGGAGGCCTAAGGATATTTTAAGGTGTGTCTGTGTGGAGGGACTTAGAAGCTGTACAACCTGTGGTGCTGTACTGAACAACTGCTGAAGATGTTTGTTTGCATCCTTCATTTTTCTATTTTGAGTTACATTACTTTTCCCCTATCGTTTTAAGACATTTCATGTATTAAACATCTTCAGTGAATGAGAATGCGATTGTCTTATGATCCCTGGACAGCTACAGTATCCACAAATAGAAGAACATGTGAAATATACATGCTTAATTGGCTGTCCGCCTCCTAACTAATTGCTAAGTAATAGCATGTTCCGCTGGTTTTTGTTGGAGTGTGTTTATACATTCTTCTCTTATCTTCTGCTATCAGTGAAAGTCGAGTTTCACTGAGTTTGAGATACACAGTATCTCCACTGTTTGCCTGTTAGGGTGCGGATATTACTGACTCCAGTGTATTATATTGTCACACATTTAAGTAGTACCGTGTTTCTGGAGAAAATGTATTAGACATGATGAGTGACAGGTGAGATTTTAATCTCTATCTTACGCCTTTTGTTTTTGTCTATTGAAACTCTGCAGCAGAGCAAATATTTAATTTTAACATACGGATATGCAGATGTCAGTATGAGGCAACAAACATTCAGTATTGTTAATGTGTTGATGCTTAATCACTAGCGGCTGTGAACGGCAACACATAGTCCAATCTCTATCTATCTGATTGTTACAGCTATAGCCAGAGGTGGATAAGCATTTCAACTAGCCTTTATTTGCTAAAGGCATCAAGAATTATACTCCCAACTTTGTCGCACAAGGATAACATCATGGCCGCAACCTCCTGTCTGGATTACTGCAACACGCTCTTGGCTGTGACACTAAAGAGCTTTCCTCTACCCCTGCAGCTCATCCAGAATGCTGCAGTCTTCTTCTAGTCCACCCAAAGTCAAAAGTGTCACTGCCTACATTGCAACAACTGATCACACAATGTATGGAAACTTATACTGAACTCAGAATTTAAGTGATTGTGCCCAAGAGTACACACCTTTAGCATACTAACTAAGCCCACTCACCAGCCTACGCTCTCCTCTGTGGGAAATGGTCATACCTCCAACCATTTTCAATTTTCTTTAGCTGGTGTCCAGTGTGTATACTGTATATATTAGAATATTTGTCCAACTGCAGTGACTTTCATGCCTGTTATCTTTACGTGAAAAATTTGCCACATTTTTGACCAAATATGCATTTGGAAAATAAGTAAATTGCAAGACTAAAGCACCGTCAATAATAATACTGGTTAAAAAAAACAAACAAAAAAAACAATAATTAAGCTTTAACATAAAGAATATTTAAAACAACCTTTCTGGGACCTTTCTGACTTACTCTATATTATACTGTATATCTATTCTGGTAAAGCTATGAAATAAATACCCCACTGAGAAAAAGTTGTGTGCCATATCTGTCATAACCTGTTTAGTGAGCCCATGTGGCGCTCTTCAATGAATGGTACTTGCAAAGGCACAGTATGTAGTAATTTGCAAAGTAAATCGGTTGCTTTTTTTGTGTATCACGCTAATCCATTTCCATGACAACAAGCCTTGTGGCACAAAGGTAAGATGTAGTGAAGAAGCTGCCAATCTTCTTTGCCAATGGAGAGACATTATGGACTCCTGGGAATGATAACACCAGAAATTTGGCTTTAACAATTATAAAAATATGATGCTGTGACCATCTTGCTTCCCTGCAGCATATTTTGACAATATTGTGATAAAAATAATAGCCACATGCTGACAAAACATGGGGAAAACATGGAGAAAGCATTAAATCACCAAGTCTTGATGGCTACATGTGTTAGTGATTAACACTGCAGGAATGGTAATATTTTACATTATTTCCACATTTAGTGAAATATTTTTCTGGCTCATTAAGAGTCACTTTTAGAGTAATTTGTTTTTTGATGTGAATATTTGGCACACTTGGGACTTTAAAAGATGCTTTGATGTTTCAGACAAAGCAGTGCAGAAGGGAATGGAGCAGGATACCTAAATAAGGGAGTTATTCCTCATCTCCTGTCCATCAATGATTAATGGCTAAAGTGGTTCCATTTTCATGGTAGAGAACCTAACAATCTTGCATTTGAGCATTTTGTCCCTCTCCACCAAGGCCCTGAACAGCTGCCCTCTCCCAGTCACATTGTGCTGTTTCAACGAGCACCTCGTCCACTCACCTGACCACTCATCTGTTTCCGTCAGCTGGGCGTGATCCTATACATAAAAAGTGCAACCAACCATTTTGGCGAACTGTGTTACTTTTAACGTCACCCATCTTCCAACAGTGCAACTGATAAAGTTCAACTGGTGCTCAAAATGAACAGAAAAAAACCTACAAGAGCCTTCTGTGCATGTGCTTGTACAGGCACAATGTGCTGACGCAAGGAGGATTCTCCTTAAATGTGATTTAATTATGAATGAGTAGGAGGATTATTGGCCCCAGTAGATCAAACATCTAGTATTATTTGTTTTCTGTATTTCCCAGCACAGTAACGTAATAGCAGCAATAATTGCTGCCATTGGTTTCTCAGCTTCCTATACAGTTTATTATGGAAGACATATAATAATCTATTCAGTCTGTATTTTAAATGGATTGTGAATTTGATTGGTTAACCACACTTCTTCACAAGACTTGGCATGCACAGTATGATAGATGCATTACCAACTAACATTTCTTCATACTTACATTTTATATTTACATTCATAATTTGAAAAAAATAAAATACTCAGTTTGGCTGTAATTTTCTATACAAATAAAATGTTTCATAGCTAAATATGTAGACAGGAAGCCTCATTATGAGCATGAAAGTCTGAATGTTTATTTATGTATTCATTTTTTTTCTATTTTTTGCTTCTTCATACAGTTGACCATTTTGAGGGAAAACAAAGCAAAACAAACATATCACCATGATGGTATTGGATTACTGTAAATATCTAACAGTTATTTGACAAAAAGTTTACACTTGACTCAGAAGAGGTCAGCTCAGGTTATTTATACGTAAAGCCATGCAGCATTGGCATGCTTTCTCAGACACTCTTTCTCCTGGTCTAAACTTATTCTCTTTACATATATTAATTAGAATACAACAAACAAGAATGCTTAATCTCATATTCCTTTCAAGGTCCATTCAAGTCCAACGTATATCTATTATATATATATTCTATTATCTACCCTCATCTAGAAGTTAACAGTGCATCGTAGCATTCAGAAGCATTTTTCACAAGCAGGGTTATATGCAGCTCAGACCCAGTAAATTGTGCAATCTAATTAGGCTGTCTATGACACTCCTGTCTGTAACACTAAAAGATGCAAAAAAAATTATTTGGATTTATTTATTGAATACTTTGTTAGTATTACAATTTCGACAAAAAAATAAACCAGTTCAGACTTGTGATGGAACAACCTACTATGCTAGTCAACGTATTGCCAGCCAGCTTGAAACACAAAGCGGTCAGGAAACTGTTTTGATAAGCATGTTGTCAGCTGTTGACTTTCTTTATTTCAAACTCAATATGTTATTTAGCCTTTCTGTTTGATTATTCACAGTCCTTTGTCTAGAACACTTTGCCTATTCATATCACTGTCAGAAGCAACATTTATGTAACTCTTGGAAAAAAAAACAACTAACTTTTAAAAATCATTTTTGATAACTGTTTAAACTGAGCTGTTTAAAAAGGGGGTTATCCTCCCCTTCACTAAATCATCAATAACTGTGATAATCGCGCTATCACAGCTCATGACATACAGCAACACCCACTGTTTAGACTACGTTTAGAGTACATAAACGTTAAAAGGCTGTTTGTACAATGCCAGCATTCTGCTCAAAAGCCTGTCTAATTATAACACATTAGTAGTGTCAGAAAAAGACGATTCACAGACAAAGCGATTAATATACAAAAGCAGGCGATGAATAAACAAGCATCTTAAAGATGTTTTTTTAGGAACCAAGGTACTAAAATCAGCTGAAGTTCCAAGAATGCCAAAGTTGAAAAGCAACTTTGTGACTTACACAAATAAAACAATTTTCATACTTTCAAATTCAGTGTCCAGAAGTGGAGCCTATGTTTCCATCGTGATAGTGACAGTGTTTGTGAGGAAGGAGTGCCTCCAAGACAGTTGTTTATCGTCTGCAAATAAAGTGCTGTGGAGCAGGAATATGAAATCGGTCACATTAGTGCACTTGGAGATATAAAAATGCATCCAAACAACAGTGTTATACTTTATAAAAATACTCAGTAAATGTTGCCCAATAGTGACCTCATCATTTATTTTGTTGACTCTCCTTACTGTCTCCTAGGACAATTTAGAAATGACTTTAAGGTTATTTTATTGTTTATAAGGCTTATCTATGTTATTTCTGTTTGATTTGACCTGTAGAGCTCTAAGGTCATCGGAGATGGGGCTCTTGATTGTTTCATAGATTTGAAGCTTAAAGGGCTGTCTCTAGACAGAAGAACAGCATTCCTCGCTTTATCAGAGCACACACTCCACCAATTCTCACAATCCTTCCCTATTTTTCTTTCTGTGTGTGTGTGTGTGTGTGTGCGTTTTGTGTATGCGTGACTGGATGACCGATCATTTTGTCTTACTGCTGTGTTTCTTGTCTGCCGTGTTTTTAAATCATTCATAGCACTTTAGTCGATAATGGTTGTTTTAAATGTTTTATAAATAAACATGACTTTCCTATCTCATCCCACTCTCCTCTCTGTTTATTCTGGGTGCCCTCCTGTTATGTTTTTTATCTTCTTTGTGGTCTGGGAACCCTAATCCATGCACCACCAATGTAACAGTCTTCAGCAGCCCAGCTATCAACATATACAAACAAAAACATTCAAATATGCGTTTGTTTGGTGAATATGTGACTTGATTGTTTATTTGTTTCATTATGGGGCCTATCTGTTGAGAACGACTTTCCTCTATAATTGCGCAGAGACAGGCAGCAGTCCTAGAAGATATTAAGCATGTGACTATTACTTTCCCCCGTACCATTTATTTGATTTGCCTTTTAATGGCGTGGCCTAATAAAAACAGAAGCTTCAATTTCAAATCAATATTTTGTGTATTATTAAGCAAGGCAGAAGTAAGAGTAAACTATGATGAAAGAAACATTAAAGAGGCTCTGCTGTTCTGTTACCTAAAAGCACCTTGAGGCGTAAAACTCTCTCCCAAATCTCTATATCTCTTCTTACTGACATGGTGTATGGAGAACATATCACAGCACGTTACTTTAAATCAAGTCATCCTTCTCTTCAGCACCATGGACAGCGGATGTTAAGAAGCTCTCAACAGTGCATTTGCTTGTAAGTGCTGCTTTGGGAATTGTGTGTAAAAATTGAAGAGCTTTTGTTAAAAAAAAAACAAATGCTCTTAGAAATTAGTGGCAAACCAGTGGAAGCCCCTTGTAAGGTCTTTCCCTCCTTTTAAAATAAATTTGCTCACATATCACTTTCAAATGCATTATTATAAGTTTGTCTTGTCTCTACACAAAATGCAGAGATGTTAGCCCAACTGTTTGTACTGTTACTGTGTTGTCTGTGTTTATTTTTACTATTGGAAACTGCCGTAAAGCTTTAGGCATAACTTCAAGAGAAACATCCCTTTGCGCTTTTCTCCTTCATAAAAAAATACTGTTAGACATCAGACTTTCATAACTCCCACACTATGCATGTTTCCTTAGTTCAGATGAAAGCCACAACCTACGCACAAGTCTAACCACCGTCTTGTATTACATAAAGGATAATTAGTAAGTTCACTTTCATATATTATATGTATAAATAAATAAAACTAAATAGTGAGGTCAAGATCCAAAGATTCTTTGTTACTTTAGTAGTTTAAAACATGACAGTCAGTTTGTTTTGTGAAAATCACAGGGTTTCATTAGGCTTGCTAGAATTATAGAATTATGATTTAATTAGATTTAGCGTCCAGCATCTGTCTAGATTTTTTTTTTTTTTTTAAAGCTAACTATTTATTACGGATTTGTAGTAGAATATTCCCGGTTCTAAATGCTGACTGTGTATCATAATTTAACATCACTTGCCTTTTCATCACACATATACTACAGATACTATAGACTACATACTGATCACTCTCATCTGAGTGCAACTTTGTACATCTCCTGTGTGAATCCCACTTGCTTGCAACCAAGAAAAGAGCACTCTTGAACTAATATTTTTTCCCAACATCCTGCAAAAGAAACAAGGACAGCAGAGTTATACTAATTGAATAAATTATTCCAATTTTGACTCTTTAAGAAGGTCTTTTGAACAGTCTTAATATGTCAGACAAAAAAGGTAGGAGATATTATTGTCAAACACTGAACAAAGCAGTAAGACCCCCCACTGTCAAGGTCCTATTCTACAGTGTTGCAATGGATGGGCTTGTTTTCAGCAGTGTTACAAGATAATTTGCGCCTGAAGTAAGAACACAATGGTGTTAAATATCTTCCAGATGCTGCTTGCCCTTGTCAACAAATAGCTAGTAGCAAGAAACTGTAAAAAGACAGTTTGTGTGTGTGTTTTATTTTTTATTTTTTTTAAGTCTGCCAGGGATTTACTCAAAACTAGTTAACCTGAGACCACTGAGTTCATGCAACCAGCAGGTAACAAATACCTCATAGATGGGACATAAAATCATTATCCTGCCAAGCAGCAGTTAAAGATCAAAAACCACCGCTGTCACTGATTATAGTGTGCTGGTAACCAATACCATAGCAGAATGTCAGTGTTTAAAGACAAAATTGATGCCTTTTGTTAGAGAACCATGAACAGTTCATGCAGCTAGTTCAAATACACGCATGAGGACTTCCATAAGTGTTAAGGTCTTTCTTAGATTTACTTTAAATAATGTGTTTTACAAACCATACCTCATTTTGCCGTACACTTGACTCAGCTTCAGAGAACCAAAGACTTTCTCTGCTCTTCTCCCTCTTTCTATACACCATATCATGCATATACTTACTGATACAAATTTATTTGTACTTATAGAGACTAGACAGAAAGACCATTTTAAGTCAGTTTCATGTTTTATTAATAAATTATGTGGGTCAAATCTTTTTACATGGTCAGATGTCACCTTGTTGAATCGTGTCAAGAGGTCCGACTCGGACCTTTGGCAAAGTTTTTACATTTATATCATTCTATGAGCATTGCACATATATCTGAATTTACTGTAATTAATACAAGCCTTTCTAATCTGTCATTTGTAGTGGCTCTTGTACCTTTGGTCATGTGTTTTAATTCTCCCCGCATTTAAGGCGTACCTCCTTTCTGACATGTGTATCTAATTTGCATATGTCAGTTTAACATGTTGCGTAAATGTCTGGCATGTCATGGAATACAATGTGCTCATCAACAGTGCCGACCAATAATTGCTCTTTGCTTTTTAATTACAGCTTCCATATATTGTCAGCTCTTGTTGACTTTAATCACCTGTCTGTTCACTTTTGAAATTGCAAAGAAATTATGAGCTGTGTTTTCTGAAAATTATGTTCATGTATAATTAATTTCCATTGGCATTCAGATTATGTTTCATATTGACTTAGTATCATTTATATTGAATTTGCACTCACAGCCATCAAACTTGTCAAACTTATTAGGGTATAGGAATGTTTCACAAATTATTACATTTGGAAAAAATCATTGCCATGACCATAATCCAGTCAGAAGTTTATTTCTTTTTCAACATTTATCTATTCTATTCTTTTTGTGTGAAATATATAATCATGATTATTAAATATTGATCTTACATATGGCAGTTGTCCCTCTTGTTGCTTGCAAAGAGGGGAGATAAAAGAACACACAGATGAGGCAGTCTACATATTTTTCCTATGCTTTTTGCTTCCTATGAACTAAATTTAAGATGTTTTTTTTTTCCTTTCAATCTTAGCCAGGTACTTACAACAGCATGTGGCTGGGCCATGTGTAGCTCTATTCATTTGTGAAGACAGTGAGTCAGTAGGCCCACATGTTATTCATCTGCCAAGCGTGAATACATCTGCTAAGAGTCTCTATGAAATCATACACACACAGAGTTTACTCACAGCACTCGTATTTATGTGGTGCTGGCTGCTCCACCCTCAGCAGGCAAGCTGGCATCGACCTTGGGGCGATGCGCTTGATCTTCGCGCACGCCTCACCTCTTAATGATAAAATGAGAAAACTGGGTCGGAGATGTACATTCCCACCAGAAATAGTGGGAAGTTAACATCTTCAGCTGAGCACTAAGACTTCCAACTGGGAAATCATCTCTAAATAAATCAAATGAGTTTCACAAATAGGTGAGGAGCCTATGGGAGGACCAGGTTTGCTCCTGGGAGGAATGAACAAGTCTGGATGATTAACTGAGAAATGAATGACCTGCTCATGTATCTACTAGAAACCTACTTGAGAAATCAAATGGCTCTAAATTAAATGCTATGTGGAACGTTAAGGTGTTATAGAGACTGATGTTGCTTTTCATGAAATTTTATAATCTCTGTTCAAGGAGTTCAAGTCATTCCCTGAAGCAAAATCTGAAAGATTGCCTTAATTTTCTTTAACCTGCATTTTAGGACAAGATATGTTCAGATTTAGCTGTCTGCTATAAACTGAGAGGAAAATTTAGAGAGCCATATTCTGTTTTGAAGAAAAGACACTACTGTCCAATAAACTGGATCAATATCAGGCGTGAACATTTTGCAGCAGTTTAAAAGTGTCTACAATGGTGGTTTAAACTCAAAGAGTTTGCAAAAGACAAAATAAGAAAGCTATGGATACGTGCATATTATACTTTCTGCAGGCTTATTAAAAGAAATTGTAGTTTGCCACGACTCGGCCATATATTACAACTCACCAGAGTTGGGATCGGAGTTGCCATCAGCTTCAGTCCTCTTATCAGGGGAGGCCTGCTCGTAGAAGTCGTCCTGCGCCTGCACCAGAGGGAGAGGTTGTGTGAGGAGGGAGCCACTGCCTACAGGCTCATGGTCCCCAAGACCGCTGTCACTGCAGCTCTCCTGGGAGCCATCCGGCAGGTGAAACGTGACGCGCCGCTGCGACTAGAACCAAGAGCACAAAACAGAGCCTCTGATGTTAGTGCTCTGCTCTGCCTCGCTCAAAGTTGTATTCTTTTATTTGTACACTGAGTTAAGCAAGGCTCATGCTTGCTGTTTGACACACTGAGTATTGATCAGCTCTGCAGTGTGAAATAAATTTGTCTCAACAATGTAAAATGTGTTAAATATTTATAAGTAAGGAAGGCATTGATGAATTGAACGGTTCGATTTCAGATTTCTGAGAATAATTGGAAAAAAACAGGTCTATTTTGATTCGGGCCGAGTTATTGATGGGGAGGGGAGTTCAAACATGAGTAATACAGTCGCGTTTAACTGCACAACAATAACCAATAACAGCATGCAAATTCAACATAATGCACTCTAACAAAAAAATCAGCATGAAAAGTGTCAAATTTGTGAGTCTGTCATAAATACATGATTTATTTAATATCAGGCGGAATTAATGAAGGCCATGAATTTCTAGACATTGGTGGCAGAATGTTATCATGTACGTGAGGATTGCTGCAGTGACAATGACAGCCTGATGGTTTAGTTTGTGTTGAAACTGTGTTTGGGTGTTGTCAAAGTCGTATTGGCCTGCAGAGTTAACAGGAGTCGCCTCCATGGTGTCCTTCTTCCCACATTCTGCATTCTGAGTGAGGAGAGGCATTTCCTAACCCACAAGTGTTCCAGGGACATATCTTAAAGCCCTTCTGTTGTAGAACACACACACACACACACACACCATCCTTAAAGCCATCCTGATTGAATTTCCAATTGTTAATTCCAAGTGTCTTTCCCCCTTGCTCTAATGACATTTTCCTCAGGCTTTTTCATAAGTCCAGACACAAGCTTCCAGCTAACCTTTCGTGAGCACAGAGAGGTCCCTGCCACATCCTCGGTGATGACAGACAGAGACGGGTTTTACAGTAATTATTGGCAAAAGCAAAGGTCACCCAATCTGCAGTCTAATGCAAATGACCTCATTATATATTTTAAAACTGTTCCAAATGCATGCAACATTCAATTAACCAAAAAGAGGGAATAAAGAAAGGGGAAAAATGGAGTATGAGGGTGGCGGGGATGAAGGGTTTGCAGGCGGACTGCAGGAAAAACAAAAGCTGACTTAGATGCTGTGTTTAATTTAGTGGATGGATGTATGAATGGATGAACAGATAGATAGATACATAGATATATCATCTACTGTCTGCTACTCATGACAAACTTATCAGTATAGCAACCTTGGAGAAAGATATTAGTCCTTACACGCAGCTGACAAAAGACAGAATGAACTGAAATGACAACAGAGAATATATAATGACATTCAAGGCTGACAGCTATGTCTGTGTATTCGTCTCCAAATGAAGTAGTGGACTGAATGTGTTTGTGAAACTTGGTGGTGGATTTAATTATATTTACTTTTTAAAAACATTTGACGACAAAAAAAAAAAAAAAAAGAAAAAAGAAATGCCTGTCTATCTTCACTGAGAGTTGGACAACGCTCCTTCTTACAGCCCACCCACTGTGAAAGTGACCACTTCTATGACATTTTTTGGGGATTGTCAGAAATAATGTCATCCAAAATCCATTACATATTGCCAAAAATCTAATTCAGGATTTGAACAATGCTTCACACTTGCAGTCTCCAATGGCAACTGAAAGTGCAGAATCAAGTACAATTAAATGTAAAGGTCTTGTAAAACAGTAGGAATCTGGATAAATGTCACCGTTAGTAATTATAAAGAGGCAGATGATCAGATGTGGCATTTCGAATAAAAATGATATAACGGGTGAGAAAAAAAAAAGTCCTCTCTAAAGAGGCTCCCTCCTCTGTTTGTTTGTGTGACAGCTAAAGTATAGCTTACTGATAAGGTAATGTAGTGCTATCACTTTCACATAAGGTTAGGCGTACTGTGTGTGTGTGTGTGTGCACTTTAACAACATTTTATGGTGAAAAAGAAACCCGATGAAGCAGAAGGGTGAGGCAGGCCTTAAAGATTTGACGTGTTTGGTTTATCTGCACTTAATTAACAGTAGCTTCATATGTTTTTCTTCTTGCTGTTGCCAAAGAAGTTGGCCTAAGGCAAGGTAGCCCTGTATTTGTTGGCTGAAAGTGTCAGGCTGGCAAAACTGAGCACTGGCAGCTTTTCAACATCCTCTGTCCAGAGTTAAACTGTATATTTTAGTAGTATTCCAAGTAGATGTGTTGTGTTATTAGCAAACCTATAGGATCTGGAGGAGTAGTGGCAGTCAGACTTTCAACAAAAGATTTATCATCCAGAAAACATGCACATCGGTGTAATTTTAAGATATTTATACGAACATTTGGTGTGAGTGAATACAATGCCAGGAAAAAGAACAACAATGTTAATTCTCAATTAAACACAACATATGACTTGGCAAATAAGTTATCACTAAATGCGGGTAATGTGGAAGAAATTATAACTTATGGAACTTACATGTAATGAAAAAAAGTCTCATTACTGATTGTGTTAATAATTTTAGCATGTCAAAGATTGATGAACTTGGTGCCCTTAGAGATTTTTCTGGGCTCTTTTAGGCCAAACAGAACATGTAAGAATAACAGTAAGTATAAGTATATAAAGTCTAAAATTATTTACAGTTCTTTGAAAAATATTTCACAATAAGATGAATTTTTTTGAGATGAAAAATTAAGAATTCATCATTTATAATTTGCTTGCATTACTATTTGTAAATAAAAAGGTCTATTTTTAAACAACAGCGCTGTTTATGGCTGTGTGTGTTCAGTGTGTGTCTGTGGGCGTTGTGTGTTTGCTTATGTGTTTATTTGTGGGTTTAGGCATGTTTGAAGATATTTGTATTCCTGTATTGCTGACAGTCACTTGTAGTAACATTAGCATAAGACCGGCTTAAACTATCCCTGCTGCCAGTTTACATGATATTATGGCTTATCACGCCTGCTAACCCTTATTATCCGCTTGTTTTTATAATTTGCTTGACCAAACACACTCACTTTAACAAACACAAATCAAAGAGGAGGACTTTGCTGCTGGAAGGTTTACATTCCAGCAAGCCAGAGAATAGAATTTGCCCTTGAGTCTTCATGGAAAGGATCCAAATTTGTAACAAACTGGGAATAAAATCTGACAGAGGACCATTGAACACACACAAACACATTATTGTAAAGTGTAAAAGCGGAGTCTTTGGCTTTACAAGAGATGAACTTGCTTGTTTGTTGTTACATTAAGTATAACAGTGACAACTAAGCTTTAATTTGTTGTATTGATTTGCATTTTAATTACCACTAGCATATACCTCATTCAAACTAAGAATTACCATTGAGTTTTCTCAATAGTAAACAGTAATTACGATACTGCAATCAGAGAGCAATTTAGTATTTGCATCACCTGTACCTGATACCTAAAACCTGATCCCTTGACATTAATAAGTACAGTACAGCACTGTACTACTGTAGCACTTTGTGCAGCGCCTCTGTAGAAAATCACAGTCAGTGGATGAGATATGAAGAATCACTGAGCAATAAAAACCCACTCCTATAGAAGACAAAACTGATACAACTTTGGTTTTATGTGAGAAAACAAATAGGGACAAGGCTTAGGAAGTCGGAGCATGAGCTTCCTCTCTGTTTCCCTCTCTTTCTCCTACTGAGTGGGACCATATGGAGCACAGTGTGTAAGTCAAAAACAACTTCTGTGTTATACCGTGTTCCAAATGAACACTATATAGCGCTACATTTCTATCAGACAGACGTTTAATGAGAAGAAGCACACAATCAGCGGACGTGCATGCACACACACACACGCACACACGAAAAAATAATGCAACCTCCTCACCCCCACAAATAATCTTATCTAACAGCAGTCTGACACCTGCGGTGAGAGAACACTTCCCACGAGCCCATTCTCACAATCAGACCACTGAGGGAGATCAGTCAACCAGGAAAACAAAACTCACAAAAAGATCTCTTTCTCTTCCTCCCCCTGCCCTGCTCTCCCAATCTTTCTCCTTCCCTTTGAGACCAAAGGTGCTGTGCCATCTGCTGGCCACCTTGCAAAATACAATTTTTATCAGTAGAAGGCCAAAAACGTGCTTGTCCTGTTTGTTTCACTGGTCATGCTGATTGATTTTTTTTCCCCCCTCTGTCATTTACACCCTGTCCTACCCCTTTGCACTGCTATTGCTGCACTTCACCTGCTGAAACATTGAACAGAGCAATGGATGACCTTTTTTAAGTTGTCTTATTTTACGTTTTTATAAAGTACCTTTTCTTGTGATGTTCTGTTTCCCCAAATTTTTATCCACAAACCCGACAAGCTGTAAAAATCCCGTAAAACATTAAACCAAAGGGAACACAAACAGGCGATAGACATCGCCTCCTGTCAACATAACATTGGAATTTCCTTTGGGATCATCCATAAGATGCATTACAATCTCAGTCAGCCAGGGCTCTATTTTGATGACATAAATACAGTCAAAAACAAGCTTTTCAACCAGCTTAAAAAAAGATGAAAGATGCGAAGATAAAAAGAGTTCCCAAACTTGTTTCTGTAAGCAACACTCAAATGAAAAGTGACAAATAAATCACAATCTCCCCCGTCTTTGATTCTGAATCTAATATTGACGTAGTCTGCTCCTGCTGCCTCTCCAGAGTTGAAGTCTGCTGCCTTCTGCTTTTCATCATTAAATCATAGCGAGGCAGTTCCGAGAAACATCTGCATTCTGCCACATCCGCAATGAAGCCTGATCAGTCACTCTATTGCTCTTTGGTACCCCACAAACACACACGCACAAAGACAAACACAAAGATACATGATTCAAAGTCACATCTGACCCATTTCCCAAATTGCAAGCTTGTAGAGGTGGAATAGTGTGTGTGTTCTGTCTGACAGCAGTCTGCTTTGTGTTAGTCATTTACTTAGCTTAGCATGTGATTATCAGCACAGTCCATCATTTTGATTCTTTCTGGGCTAAATGATCTTATGCAGATTTATGGATGCGCTATACAGTGTGCATGTTTATTTATTTATCCTTCAACCATTTATTGTCTAACCCGCATAGGAGACACCTTTCTCTCATTAAAAAGTATAAATCCACATGTAAGTCACACAACAGACTCACACTCTAGCCTATCATCCTTCACAGATGACAGGGGGATGACAAGTGCAGTGACAGGTTCCCTCTCGCCGATGCATCGAAAGTCCAATTTGTTTTCTCTTCATCTGTCCACACCTCCATAATTAACTCCATTTTATCCTACTTCCATACATCAGCATGACCACCCCTCCCCACCAATTTATGTTATTTTTATGTTTATGTATTTTATGTTCAGTTAATAATGTATTTTATGTTTTGTGTAATTTATGGTAAACATGCTAGAGATATCACATTAAGGTGATAGAGAACATGAAACAACACAGAAACAGAGTAAAATAAATCATCCTGTTCTGTCTTCAGCATCCAATTCACCAGCCCTCACACAACTCAACAGCAAATATTTATATGTATAGATACAGTAAATCTATGCTCAGTTCCTACTGGCTTTAAATTGTGACATAGGCGAGAGCAAAACTACACTCTCTATTTTATAGGCAACAAAGGGGGAACAAACCTTCCAGGATTATCTTTGTCAACTTCAGAATATCTCTCTAAGCATCTGAAGTTTAACTGCAGCAAACAGCTAAAAGTGGTGGTGGCTGAGCTAACCCAGTCTGACACCAAAGGCTGCCTTCAGCTGGAAACATGAAATGAATACATTGGCTAAGCATGCACGTCTAACCTTCAGTATTTAGATGTAACTAGTGACCCAAATGGGCAAATCTTCCCGGCGTCCTGTGGCCAGTTTACTTCACATCAGTGGCGGATGTATACGGTTTTAGATTTTATGAATATGTTTATGAAACCAAGACTAAACAGAATTTACCTGAACAGACTTCTTCAGAGGGCTGAAATTTCATTTATAATTGATGTCATCTAACACCACCTGGTGCTACATCTGGACATCTTCGGGCCCTTCTACTCTTTTTTTCCCTCTCCACCCTGCAAGTGACCTCTTTCCTTTTCCGATGGATTTCTTCATCTTCTACATCTCCCTCGCTCTCTTCACGCTTACTTTGGTGGTGTGCTTTTAAATAACCTGACTTGGCTGAGTGAGAACTATGAGGCAGGAGCAGTTCAACCAGCTTCCCTCTGTGCCTTAAGCAGAGCTGAAGAAACCTGTGCAACTGCCACAGAGCATTAGCTACAAAGTTAACCACTACTGACTCACTCATCGGTTCTACCCTCTGCCGACATCCACAGCCATAAAATGAGAGACACAGCAATTCTTCTCTATGTGTGTCTCCTGCATCAGGATGAAGGATTTGACACTCAGAGACAGTTAACTACAGAGCAGAGTGGAGCAGGCTAGGCCCTGAGCACTGAATGGGAAAGCTTGATGTGTTTATGAGTTAGAGACCATGTGATCTTGGAGCTGCACTCAGCTGTAGACAGTGTACACTGAAGTCACTGTTCTGTGGCACTACGGAGGGTGTTAAGCTTTTTATTTGCCCACCGCTAATGCTTCCGAAACATACCTTTATGTCATCGAACTAATAAAACGAATTAGAAATATTAAAAGGCAATGAAATTAAATAAAATACATTCATGTTGCACTAAAAGCTACACATTTATTTGTGCTCTTTAAAACCAAAGCTTAATTGCAGTGTACTCGATGATTCGCAATAACCTACAACCCTATTAGCTGTCATGAAATCCTGTTTGTGATTCCATTACAACACACAGGTACAGACGCGTACATTTGTTTAGTTGGATTTCTGTTTATCCTGTGGAAATAATGGCTATTTACACAGCCATGATTATCCAGCTTTGAGAGATCAAATGTAAATCGATGCAGCAGGGAGGTCTGGTTGACTTTGGCAACTGGTGATATAAATTTCTTGATTTTTGTATGGCACTCGCACAAAAATATAAGAAGAGGAATTCTGAGATTGTTCTTTTTTGTTTTCGGAACAGCAAACAAAAATAATCTGACCTTTTTTTTTTATTTCCATTTTTCTTTTATTGTTAGTGTTCATGCAAATAAGCTATTATGAGGGTGGTAACCTGATAAATTTGAGTTGGAAATATGCAACTAATCCATGCCTGGAATTCTTAAGCTTCTACAATATTATAGTCTCTAATTTAAAAGGTGAATCCAACTGAATGGATAATTAGTGAAGTGTTATGACGCGCTAAAACCTAATGACATGGACAACAACTGATTAATGTGATAGCTGCCGTTTAAAGACAATGAAGCAATAAAAGGGAAACGTACAGCAATATCTCCCACTTCTAACCAGAAATTAATTTAGCCTTTGTTGAATTGCAGAGCACACTAATAAGTACATTCGAGTGTAATATCATCCAATTGTCTCTCAAACGGTAAGAGGAGAAGGACATTTTCTAATCTCTGTTTGTGTTAAATCACTTGACAGGGCAACTTGTAACCCCTCCCAAAAGCAGCAGATGTTTATGCTACTTGATAAGAAAGAAGTGAACTGATAATGTGCAAGTGCATGTCACTTTAACCTCTCCTGCTTGTTTTATTGATGATTTGTTGTTACCAGTCTTAGATCTTACTTTGTTTATTTTGCATGCCCTTTTTAATGTTTCCATTTTTTACTTGGTGTTCTACTTACTGCACCGTGGTTCTTAGAGTAACACAATTTCAGTTCTCTGTATGTGCTGCACATACGGCAGAATTGACAATAAAGCTGACTTTGAATTTGACTTGATATGATGTTTGATGCTGAAGCACCGCGGCAAGATGTTGACAGTGCCATCAAATATCACAATCTACACCCTGCACTTACAGTACGTCCCACCAATCATCATGGTGTTACATGGGTGTGCACACCACACATGCTGTGTATACTAAGATGCAAAATATATTTTATGGAATATAAATATTATATTTTTTGTCAATAAGAATATAAAACAATTTGCTACAAGACTGATAACATTTCAAGACAAGGCATTTTTTCTCCAACAGTTGATGCCTGTCAGGCAATTTTCCAAAGCACAGTGTTTTATCCTGGATGTACAATGTGTGTATTGTGCACATGTTGTCCATGAAATGCAAAAACATGCATTATAATTATATTGTATATATATATTGACTAGTGCTTAAAGTGCATATATGATCTGAGATATCAACCCATAGCCTGTGTGGTATGATACATAATCATTTTTTACCAATGCATCAATTATTGTGGCCAATCAAAGCCACTACTAATTCACACTGTATCACATCACTGAGGATTTGCAAAACATCAGGTATATGCACCTGCTGTTTCTCTATTTCACCCATCAGGAAATTAGAAACTAACTTTTTTTTCCAAGAGGACAGTCACAGTGAGGGAAATACAATTAAGCTCAAGCCTTAATAATTAATTTTATGGTCAATGATCTCACCAACAATTATTTCTGATGCAACTAATCATCTGGAAAATAAGAATCACCCAGACCCTTTTCCATTTGTTTTGATGCCAAGCAGCCAGCAAATTCCCTCCAAGAGTTTCGAGTGAAAACAAGGCGCCAGCATAATGCATAGTGGTGGATAGCGTGTCGCAGTGCATAATTTGTTTTTGTTTGTATGTGATCGCCTGCCCGTTTGCATTTTAGGAGGCTGTGACAGAAAAGGAACACTTCTTTCTTTTCCTTGTTTTTGTTTTTCACTGATGAAAGACCATTCAGCCAAAATGTAGACTAAAGCAGCATTAAAAGTTTTTGTGCAGTAACACAGGGGCAGTTTTCCATATTGCTGGATTTGTAGATATAATGTACTTCATTTTTACCTTTATCGAGGACATGCAGCAAGATGGAGTGGGGGGGCAAGATAGATGATACAGATACAGAGACTAAAAAGGAATGAAAACTAATGGACGAGACTAGAGATATTTTCCACTCTGCAGGGCTCCAAGATGAACATTTCTTACAGCAAAGCACATCTTATCACAACCAACGAAGATCATATGATACAAAACGTATGAAAATATTTAAAATAGTTTTCTCTAGAATTGGTTTGCAAATGGTGCTTCAGTAGCTGAGCAAGTTGTCGTAGGGCTGTTTGGAAGTCGTGTCAAAAAGGACTTCATAAGAAAATATTCATTTTTAATTACCTCAAAAGCATGACAAATTAAACACATTTCATTAAAAAAAATATTCAGATACATTTCTTTGTGTGTTTAAATAGTAAATAGTATATGTTCTTTAATGAAACCACCAATGCCAATTTAGCTTAGCATTGCTTACAGCAGCCCATTAAACACTGGATAAGTCGTCAGCAGAGCTTTTGTCTGAATGCGACTGTTCATCAGAAATCGACATTCACGTAAACATACTGTGTATTGTTTATTTTTGACATACGTCTGTTTTCCTCAGATCTCACCTGTGAGCATAGCAATAAATAAGTAAATCAGATATCAACTTTGGATATATAAAATCATATAAATATACCAATATGACGGCCCATTCATGGCAACAAAAACCGCTGCCTAGCATAAAAGGGCGTGTCATCCCCCATGATTATAATTCAAACACATGAGCACCATCTGACCGTCTTTGCCTGCTAAAATTGCTGCACACATATGCACACACGCACACACACACACACAGGTGCTGTTGCTGAGAAGGTGGTTCAGATCAGACAAAACAAGCTAAAGCTAAGCTTGTATTAGTAGAGCTTCAGTAGTTTTCTGACTGTAATCCAAGTTCAGATGATAGCAGAGATTGCACTCACCTCCTACTTGGTCATGTCCAAAACCCCTTCAAACACAGGTACATCCTGGCCAGTTACCTGAGCCAAATTGACTCCTCTCAAACAGCAGCTTCATAACAAGGCAGACATCACAGGTACAATAACTAACCTGTGATGCTGCCTCCTTGTTTTCAGGTACCACATTTTCCAAGTTCTGGACAGTACACAGTTGTAAGGCTTTCTCCATTTTGTTCTTTGGTCACTTTGCTCTTTCTTTACCCTCTTCTTTCGTGACCTGCTCAGCCACAGCTTGTGTAGTCTAAGTATACTTACACCGACAGCCTGAGGCAAGATGCCCTGATTTCCCACAACGATGAGAAGCTTGCCTGCGATGGCCATGCTTTTTAGTCTGGTGGTCCGGTTGTCCAGGTAGATTGGTGTACTCAACTGATTATCTCTGGAGACCATCTCCATAGTTTTAGATTATTTTAAGTTAGAAATCCCCTTTGAATAATTTCAATAATTAACACATTTAAAAAAAAATACATCCTGTATTGTGTTAAAAACAGTGCAAACTGGTATTGTATCCAAACTGTGGGGTTTCCTGGGGCTAAAATCCTAAAATAGCACATTTCCCCATTGTAACAGAAATAGCTGACTGAGTCAATTTATATGCCATAATTTTGGAAGGTGTAATGAATAATAGCATATCTAAGGAAATGCAGCTTCCAGCACTTATCCCTCAGTTTAAATCAGAAATCAGATTGCTGGCAAATCTCAAATATTCATACATTTAACTGTAGCCTATTGCAAAGTAAAAGAACCCATTTAAAACCTGTCACTTAACGCTAAGAAATCCCACAATCTGAGTAAGTCAGATGCAGCATTTCTGGTTGAGGCTGCAGGCTTGTCACACACCTCCATAATGTGAAGGAGTCATTCCGTCACACTAATATTTTCAGTTTGGCATCAAGTTGTGCTTCCCAAGTCATGGATATACACTCAAAATAATGTTTGCTGTTGAAGAATATCCTGGAGCAATAACTTATTACACATCTAGTAATAAAATCCCTAGAGAGAGAAAAACAAGGATGCCTGAGATTTACAGCTGTAACACAAGCTCAGCTGTTTTTGCCAAGATTCCCTATCCATAAAAAAGAAAACTAAATGGCACAGACTAGGAACAACTGTTATATAAGTGCTTGTAAATTTGCATGTGCTCACTTGGGACCTTCTTACAACTTGCAAAATAATATTCCAACTGGGAGACAGCACTGTCATCACATAAAAAAGCGATGTATATTGGTATTTCCAATTTATGAAAGAACAGCAATAGGAGAAACATAATATTGGTGTGAGGGAAACGGGGATGACAGTCAGGACCAAGAGAGGGAAAAAAAATGAAGGATAAATAGTTTAAAGAGACAGCTGAAATATTCAAACAATCATTCATGAGAGATGACTCCAATGGCTCACTGGCAGCATGTAAACAAACTTAATGTCTCCAGCCTGTATCACCATGAATCTCATAACCCATCTTGGCCCTGAAGCCTCTTCTCAGCCTGCCCCACAAGTCCAGTGGCTTATCACATAAACGATTATTGACTGCTTTGCAAGCCATCAATACCATCACTGCAGTTTTACATATGGTAAGCCCAGCAACTTCATCATAGTGAGCCAGTAGAGGCAGAACGCTGAGAGGCTATAAAGATACATCAGGTTTTACAATGAGAATAAAAGGGTTTGCAGTGGCATTTTCTGCAGAACTGTTGGGTCCTTAAATTTAAATGTGAATTACTGTGGATTACTCTAAATGTTCATTTATTTGAGAATATTCTGTGGAAAGGGTGTGAATTTAAACTCATCACAGCATCCTGTATGCCTCTGTTGAGACACTTTGAAGGGAAAAGAAAGAGCTGGGATTTCCAGTTTTAACAGTGAAATGCTAAAAACAAAACAAACAGACAAAAAAAAAAAACAAGACAAAAGCTCACGTAACATGGCTGTGTGATGGTGCAATGTATTGGTATATAACATGGTGCCTCAGGTCTTGCAGCTGAGCCAAAACAACTTAATGGATTAATTGGGAACCAACAGAGATAATTAGGCCTTTGGGGTTGTATGATTCCACCCCTCGTCGACTGTTGCCTCAGAACTGTGATGTAGTGCGTTCCTGCTGTGTAATCGAGATAATTAGCAAGAATGTTGTGTCACTGTCCAAAGATTAGCAAAAGGGAAAGGCCAAACAAGGCTCATTAAAATGTGGTTCCAACCTAGAGAGACTTGATAGGATTTACTGAGATTGTCTTGTTTTCCCTTACCTTATTTATGTCCTTAGAGAAGTGAGGGACACGAAGATGAAAGATTATGTTTTTTATCTCATTACAAGCATTGTTCTCTTCAATCAGACCATGAATAGACACCGCAGTTAGAGGAATTGGTCCAACTTTTAACTTGGCAGCTATAGCCAGTGTCCACACAAACGCACTGCAGGGCAACAATTTCTTTAGCTCATATGAGAATGATACACACTAGTGTCATATATTTGTTTCCCCTGAGGAGAAATTACTATGGATAGCTAGCTGTTAGCTGAGACTAACTGAGCCAGGGTTTCAGTTGTTTACTGTGCTCCTATTATTGGATGCCAAGGTGTCCTTCTGTGAGGCTGACAGGCACTGAGTAGTAGGCCAAATTGATTGGTCTGCTCTTGCCCACCAAAAGGACCTGAACTCAATTTGCTTGTGATGGCTTCAATTTCCTGGCTGGACAAAATCCCCCCCACTCCTCTCTCTCTCTCTTGCTCTCCCTCTCGCTCAGCATCCCTTCCTCGCTCAAGAGCTGTCATTTAATTTCATTACTCAACAGGGGAGGTTCATGCCCTGTCACATTTGTCTGTCTTTTGTCCCTCGCTCTGTTCATGTGAACAGCACCAAGAGCAACAGCAAAGAAAGGCTTGTTTTCAAGAAACTGGTTGTTCCAGATATTCCTGGAGCAGCACAGTCTGTGGTTTTTTGCCTGGCAACATCTAAGCCGAAGTAAAATTTTCATTTGAAGAGGGTTGGTAGCTTGATCCTTATCTGCCCTCTAGATGAAAGATCCAAGTGGGTACATTTTTAAGATAAGCTACATTTTTTTAGGGTGTCTTAAGATGAAAGCAAGGACATAATTCAGTCCAGGCAAATATACTGTCTGTCTTCATTTGGGTGTGTTGTGTAAAATAACTGCGAGGCTTTGGCGAACAGATATGTTACAGATCGTTGTTGTCATCCCCTTGTCATTATTCCTGCCAGTATTCAGCTGGTTATTCAAGAGAAGGTCATCAAAGGTTGGACTAATTTAGCGCTTGCTTCACACAGCTTATTTTCCTCCACAACATTTTTGAGAAGCAAAGACCCAATTTGCTTCTCCCACCATACTGTAGCAACATCGTGTAAACTAATTTCGAATGCACATAATGCCTGGTAAACACGTTCAACGGCTGATTGGAAGGAACATTGGATCTAATGCCGCAGTCAAGCATATAGCTCTTTGAAGTGATTACCTCACATGTTTTGGCCATGCTTTTGTTGCTTTAAGATAAACATGTGGAGCCACTCAGCATATGCCAGCTTATGTCAAGATGAAAGATTTTACAAGCCATTATCAGAAACCAGCAGATTGTACTGAGGGTATTAGCTGGCCCCGGAAATGTGCTACAACTGCAAAGATCTTGCTCTGATTTCAGACAGTGTGGATAGGAGGTCAGCCTCTCAGCACTTTTAGATGATCTAGATGACAGACAGGAGATTAACGCCAGCAAAATGTGAGGTCCTGCAGACAGTTAATCACATATTGTACATTGTTACAAGAAAATATCCTAAAATGTTGCCTTGCTTTGTTAATTTACACTAATCTTCTCCTCCTTTCATACACTTAAAAAAAAGCTATTTCAAATTCTTATAATCATTAAATCACACATAAACACACAGAATATGATATCAGGAATCAAAAAAGCTGAGAGGAATGTGCAACATCCTCCTACCTCAGCCTCCGTATCTTTTACCTCGTCTCAGAGGATATGCTCTCTTCTGGGTGTATTTACCAGCGGTCTTACAAGCTTCTACCTCCAGGAAACAAGCAGCTGATCTGGCTCATATTTTACAATGATTCATCTCGCTCAGTATCAACCACGAGGCATAAATGCGATACAACCAAATTAAGACCACTCAGCCAGACAAACAAGCTGGAGAATTTCAAACCCATGCCTTTTTTCATTTAGCTTTGAGAGCCTGTGAAATGTATTGCCATATTAAGAAATATTTTTTAAAAGCGGTTTTTCATGTTGTAGCTGTTGTTTTCCTTGTTTCTCTATATATTTCAAAAGCAGCATAGATGCTTGACTTGACTGCAGTAGACATTGTTTTCCACTACAGCAGCAAATACTAAAGAGTCCTGTGTGGTAGATCTTAAACCAAAATGTTTTTGTATTGTCCAAATATATGAGAAAATTTCTTAAATGCTTAAGTGAAATCGATGCAAGGAATGCCCATAAAACATCAGCACTTATTTTAGTATCTGAACACAATTGCCCAACCATACATGTAACTATACATGTACATGTACTATATTCTATTCATAAGCAGTCTTATATCCTTTGAGCTGTTTGATCAGTTAAAGCAAAAATGACTCCTGCAGTGTGTGTGTGTTTAGTCTGCTCAGACATGCTATGCCCTGCCATCGCTGGAGGTGTCTGTTCTGGCTCTCTTCAAGCGAATCAAAATGCCCCAGAGGGACAAAGCCAGAAGCTTATCCATTGTGTATGGGGAACAAGGGAGAAAGCACCCTGAGAGTGCAATGGGGTGGGGGTGGGGGGCAAGCTGGACACTGTCAGGTCGACTTAGCTCCAGGGAAATCACACAGATACATACTCAGAAATTGCACTGAAATACAGAAGAATCTTCTGCTCATTGCTTCTCCATATCCATCTCTTCCACATGGTGAAATTATAATTTCCATTATCTTATTGATCCCATCATCAGCCAGAGAGAAAGATACTGCAGGATTTTTCTTTCTTCCTTTTTTTTTTAATCCTGTAACTGCAAGATTATGTAGAGGATAAGGGAGATTTCCCTGTTCACCAATAATGCTGCATTATTACCTTTTTATGAAACAATTTAGTGAATCCAAAAATTAAAGTCTGACTCTAATAGTTCAAGTAGATTACAAAGGGTGTGCACTGGAGAGCAACCTGCTTTCAATAGCCTGAACAAATGACTCCAGGTAGAAAACCATACTTTCTAACTGCCCTGCATTTATACATCAACCTAATATCAATGACATTTTCAGAAAGTTTACATTTATATACTTTTAAAGATGAATATAATGAGGAAAGATGTTGTAAAGATGTACTCCATGAAAAATATGTTATCTACCATGCATTAATTAATGCGTATGTTAATGATACAACTTATAAATGACTGCCTGACTGATTTATAAATCTAAAAAATGTGTGTGTATTTTGGACACAACAAATAAATAATACAAGGGATCTGTATCAAAATTGATTGTTCTGTGTTTATGTGACAAAAAAAATATTATTGATATGTTGTTATCAAAGTTTTAAAAGGGTTTCGAGAACAATCAATAAGCATGCCAACCAACCAGCTTTAGTTTCTGAATTTGCAGGAATTTATCATTTATCATAAAAAATAGTCCTAGCTGATACAATGCAAGCAAAGACTGGCAGATCTTTTCAGCACAGTAGGTATTCCATAGTACGCTGTGGAAACCAGATGCTTTGGCACAAGTTACTGTAACAAAAGAAGCAACAAAGAAAGGAATCCTTGTTCAGATGAATTCAGATGACTTCCTCCTGAGACAGAACAGGATAGTGTGAAGTTCTGTCTCTCTCCAGCGCCAAGCCAGTTCTCTACTCCTGTCTCTATTTGAAGGGTAGTGATGTGTATAATACTTCTCACCCTGGCAGGTTCAGTGCTATATAGAAATGACTGAGGTGAAGGAAAATACAAAGTAAAACTGCATGAAAGCAGAAGGGGTGAGTTCACTCCAAAAAGATGGTCTGACCTTGAGAAGCAATGGGCAAAAAGGTTCAGTAAGTGCAGGTCAGAGAGTGAGAGTGGTCCCAAAAGACTGTTTACATCTATCTGTCTATCTATCTATCTGTCTACCTACCTATCTCTCTATACATAGACATCTATATATGCTGTGTATTGATTTTCAGTTGTGGAGCTGTTGTGATGCAGCCAGTCAAATTGCATTATAAAACAAGATAGATTGTAGTGCACACACAGCTGTGCCTGGCAGATAAATCAATTAAAGTGACCTGATCTGACATGTAGTCACATCCTCAGACAGGCTTAATATGAAAACACCCATCCTTGAGACTCATGCCTATAAGCTAACCATGGAACCTTTCGTTCCAGAAACTCAAATTAAAAGACAAGCTGACAATGGTTCAAAAGAACAAGTCTATCTTTACTTTAAATTGGGCAAACACATGATAAATTATATTTTTCATCACAGTCTTATTCATGAACTGCAAGTCATTTTAACATGATTTGATAATAGAATAAATACTTCTAATTCCTTCAGATGAGTCTCAAATCCAATGACAGTTCTACCTTCTCAAACTCAATAAATCTATCTTTGCTACATGTACATAGCCATCAGCCTTGAATCTACTAAGACCTTCTCTCTTGCCATGGCAATTCATTTCCCTTTTGTCACTGCCATACCACTGACCATGGTGAGAACACACACAATGGCTACATTTATATAGCACTTTTATCCAAAGAGTTCTACAAGGTTTTTGCTACTCATTCAACCATTGGTGAAAGAGCAGCAAAAACCATTTGGCATGCAGACAGACGGAGGTGTGGATCGAACTGCCAACTCTGTGATCGGTAGAAGACCAGCTTTACCTCCTGCGCCACAGCAGCCCCACATCTGCCTCAGAGCTGTCTAGCTGGAGTGGTGTGTAGCTGTAGAATAACAGGCTACGAGTTCTGACATGAACTGAATAATAATGTACATCTGGAAGATACCAAGTTTTGAGCTTTGTGGATTGTTAAATTATAACATTTGATATTAAAAGCCACATTTTTGGGGTATTCAGTAGAATGAGCTAAACTGCATATAGAGACTGACAATAGGAGTGCCAATCACCGTATTAACAACTTTATTGACAACTAATCTTTCCATTTTTGTTCTGGTTTGTCAATTATTAAGAGTCAGTCACTTGCAGTGCAATAAAAGCATACTTCTCCTGCAATAGTATTGCTCAAACAAAGAGGAAATCTGCCCGTACACAGTACACTGTAAGAATGGGCCTCGATCATTTCTTGTTTATTGTGTGAAAAGAATGCTGGCATTTTGAAAACAGCTGAGTGACAAGACCTCTGTGCGGTGACATGTGCGTGTCGTTTTCATTTACGCTGTTTTTGTTCTATACACTGTATACAGGCTCTGTGGGTAAACATTAGATGTAAAATGTGCAATAAATGTTTAATTGTATGAATTATTGAGATCTAATGATAGTTGTCCACACTCCCAAAAGATATATCACTTATCAGTAGAGATAAGACATAAGTTTATTTCATGAAGAGGCAAAAACTGAAAAGACAGTTCAGGCATTAAAACCAACAGTCCAAAGATTCAGGATTAACCTCCAATTACATTTTTTTTATAACTTTTTTTTTTGGAACTGAGGAAAAATGTAAAAAGTTATTCTTTTGCAGTGTAGGGGTAGAGAATTTTTACCCTTCACTCATCAGTGTATTTCATCTAAACAGTCACTTTCTAGGTTTCAATCTTCTCAGTGCTCCAGTCTCCAAAAAGTCCTGCTAATCATAAGATCTAGAGCAAACACATCAAAGAGACTTTTTTTTAGAAAAGCTGTCTTCAAGGCAGGCCTGTTTCAAACTGTATTACAACTGAAGATACAAATGGATTTACATTGCACCTCAACATGACAAGAGCAGACTAAACACTTATCCAAGGTGATCACGATCCAAAGCAAAATTGATTTGGCTAATTAAAGCACATGCAGAGAGGTCCTGGTCTTTAATCATCTCAAGTATATGCTCTCTTTTATCAACCCACAGAGGGAGTAAAATTGTGAGGCTCCTAAAATGCTATTTGTCTCAAGTACATCAAAAAAAATATTAATTTTTAATCATTTGTCTTGGGAAATAATGTTGTACTTAATTCAAACGGTACAGCTGTGAACAGTGATCTCTCAAACATTAGTGGGTTCTGTTTTTGTACTCATTATCTAATGGTATAATCGCTTGGAGAATTAAGAAAACAAAGATGATATTTCAAGGAGAGAAAAGGAAAAAAAGAGAAAAGACTAAAAGGAAAGCAAAGAAAGACTGGGATTGCACATGCATTTCGACAGCAAGAACTGACACAGGTAGGACCTAAAACCCTTTGTTTTCAAAGAGCTGAGTGCTTGGCTATCATGATAACCCTTCACTGCAGCTCAGCTGATGGAGTTCAGCATGCAGAGATAGAGAGAGAGAGAGAAAACACTCTTACTCTATCAGTCTATCAATATATCCATGTCTCTCTGTCTCTTTCTATTGCTGTCTTTCTAAATTCAGTTCAGTTTGAATCTGCTTCATCGGCATTACAGGGAAAGGATCCACTGTACGCTGCTAAGGAGCATAGGAAGGATCAAGGCAAATATTGGAAGACATTTATAAATGAGGAATACTAAGTAAATTATTAAACATATTCTGTCAATATCAATAATAAGATATGGTTATGCAGCAATATAAACTTTTTCCTTTCACTTAGTAAAACTTTGAGCTTTCAGTCAACAGGTGAAATGTTGAGATGTTACTTGTAATGACACATACACACCTCTGACTTACATTTCTTTTACAAGTTAGCAACTGTTAACTGTGGCTTTCCTGTGCCTTAAGGAGCAGTATGTATTTATTGGACAGTTTTTTCTGTCCATCTCTCTTTGTCTCTCCATCTCAAGCTGTCTCTCTTACTCACACTCTCGACAAGCCATGTGGCATTTTGCAATAATTTTTTTTTTTTCATTGTTGATGATGAAATGAGTTGCTGGGTTTGTGTCCTTTGCATTCATACTCTAACAGAACACAACACTTGGATTCGTATATTAGTATTCAACCCTATTTCCTCCTCAAAAATATATATACACACTGTCAGTGTATTTTAGCAGGATGTCAATGCAGCTATAATATACACATTCAATATGACAATGCATCAAATGCCAATGTGCAAACAATCCAACAGAGAAGAAGAAGAAGCCTTTTTCACATTAATCACTCCACCACACACAAATTTTTCCTGCCCGTCCGGTGGGGGTATTGAACCGGCGGCCTTCTGATCATAAGCCACTTCTCCAAACTCTAGGCCACGGCTGCCCCCAAAGAAAGGTCATTTACAGTATGAACCTGCAAAATATCATCACTCAACTGTGTGACTGCCAACAGCTATAGTTTCGGCTCATTGTTTAGCCATCACGTCCACAACTTAACTCTTCTGGTTGTCTCTCGCTGCTCTCATGGGATCATTTTTTACCACAGAAGGTGGATATCTACAGTGAGAAAGCCCTAAAACCCTATGGTACACTTCTGGTTGAACACCAAACTGTAGATACCAACTAGCTGGTGAAGCATCTAAAGTGCCATATATTTCCAAAAATAAACAGACTGAATATTACATGGGATATTTGATTCACATTTACTAGGAGGAAAAAGCAACAACAACAACTGATAGCGTTCTTCTGCAGCTGCTGGATGTGTAAATAAGCAACTCTTTTGTAAGAAGTTCACCACATAAATTTCAAAGGTGATGATTTATCAGTGTTGAATTCACAACCTGCGGCTGAAAAAAACAGTTAGAAAACAAACAGGATTAACTTCAGTTTTAAGAGGTAGCACTGACACGACCCCAAACTAGCCAACCGATTACGATTTTTCTTCTATGTCCTATTGACAAGCCACAGTCTATAAACAAAGTTATTCCACAAAATTAAAGTTGCCGTTATAGAAACAAATAGTCTAATCCTGGCATTTTTTTTTTTTTTTGGTATTCTCCACGAGCAGATAATTCATGTAATCTTTGATGTTTTTCTGCAGAGGACTCCTCTCATATCTCGTAATCACATTGTAAATTCATTTTTTTATGTTATATTTTTTCCTATGAAAATCTACCCGTGAAACAGTGTTCCTTCATTTTTATGGTTGCTTCATTTCTCGCTCTCCTTTCTTTTGTTTTCTCGCTCTTTGATCAACAACCAAACTCTTGATATCACCAGAGAATAAATGTCATGTTCGCCACCAGGAAATTCAGAAAATCCTTTTACACCAGAGTTGAACGAGAATGAAAACTAATAACATGCATTTCAGGATTTCACATGCATTTCACATTTTCATGCATTTCACATGCACTATGCCGACTTACATTGGCTTCTTAAGTACTTTTCACCTCTTCAAAGGCTACGTGTAGATGCAGACTACCATTGCCTTCACAAATTGACTGACACAGCAAAAACATTTCCATTTATCTTGTGGAGGTATGATGGGGCATATGGTCTCGGTGACACTCACGCACTGGGCACTGAGCTGCTGTTAACCCCAGACACATCACTTGAGGTTCCTTCCCTTCTCTCTCCCTCCCAGCGGCTGTGAAGCATTGGTTTCAGGTCATGTTACTGACTTTGCTCTGACCTCACAAGGTATCCACCAGCCTTTAGGGTTCCGTGTTTGTGTCTCCATCTTCATCTGTCTGTCCCTCTTATCTGTCTCTGCTCTCGTCTTCTCTCTCTTTGTCCTCACACACACACACACACACACACACACACACACACACACACACACACACACACACACACACACACATCCAAACTCCCAAGCACTTACCCTCATGATCCGGTAATGCGAGTCTAGCACTTGTACTCCAATTATTCTCCTGTACTTGTTCTTGAAAGGGTTCTTGCCTCTCTCTTAGCTAAAGAATGTCATACCCCCTGTGATTTCTGCTGGACTCTCAGAGGCTTTTCTCTCTTCAGATGTATCCATTTTCAAATGCACATTTCAGTGCTGTTTGACCTGAAATTGATTAAAGTCAAATAATTTAGGCGGTCCAGTCTAAACGAAAGAGTCCTAAACAGTTAGCGAGTCACTGCTAAATATTTGCATCTATTAGAGATCCCAGCACTCTATATTAAGTCTAGAATCTTGATGAATTAGTGATTATAATTAGTCAGAACTCTGCTTTATCAACAATGAAAAGAGGACATGTAAAAAGACTATGAAAAATGAACCAATTGGAGGGGAAATGTGTTTTAAAATTTGGTAAAAATGGGCGGTTTAATGTTTCTAAGACACAGCCTTCATCTGTACTGCACAGACAAATGACCTGTCCTCTACCTACACTACACACACACACACACACACACACACACATTCAGGCAGCCTTATTTCACGGCCACAGTTCTCTGTCAGTGGTGCTAGTGGTCAGCTTTCACTTGGTCTTACTATAGTTCTCCCAGGAGAAATGACACTTTTATGCCAATATAATAAGCAGATTTTCGCTGACCTAAAATAGAGTTAATCCTCATATGAGGTCACTGAAGAGCATGTATTCATAGGAGTCTGTTTCTTTAATGTCAGACTGATAACAAATAGTTTATGTTGATGTTAGCAGCATTAGCACTGCAGTACTTTTGTTATGTAACTCATTTTAGAAAGCTTGCAGAAAAGTGCCACGTTCTGATATCATGAATAAAATAAAGCTTTCAGCTGCATGCAGGCGAACATCAGGCTGCCAGGGAAACTGAGAGCATCGGTACTAAGTTACAGCAGGGCAGAGATATCTGCACACAGATAATCTACCCAACACATTTGAGGAATAATCTCCATCTTTCATGGTACAGTGTCATCAAGAGCTTAAAACCAGTAGCATAATGGTGAAAAGAGGCAGTGCCATCAAGGCATTGCAGAATGAAAGCTGCACACATTATAAGCTCTCAGGACTGTGCAGCATTAATGGCATCTCTGCAGTCACAGGGTGACCATATGCTTGTACATTTGGTGAAGATATGTGCACGCGCACACACACACATTGCATGAGCAACTGTTAACAGCCAAGTGACACAAGGTTCAGCTCCGAAGTGTTTCCCTTCCATCTGTTGGTCAGCTCAGATGCGTCCACATGCACCCGGAGAGTCTGCGACTTGATATATTATTCTAGATACGACTCAACATTTTATTTACCCATTTTTTCTCTGCATTGCTAACTTTGTCTATTAAATCTACTCATCCAGGATACCTTTAATGGCATAGTGCTGCAACAAGTGCAGAAAGGCAGTGGTTCAATACTCAGTATAGTTGCTTCTCTCTCTCTGTCTCTCTTCATCTCTCCATCTGTCTGTCTCTCTCTTGCTCTTGTGCCCTCTGAAAAGCAGTGGTCAGCATTAGTGGCCTGACCTCCATTGTACTGGAGAAGCAAGAAGATCCAGAGGATGTAAAAAGGAAATCTGTCCGGATATGACAGAGATGTGGGCTCACTTAAACTAAAGAATAATCTCATTACTTGGTGGAGACAGTGGACTGTACCACTAGAAAGCATGGAATGATAGAGATAGTCACTCAAGTGATATTCAAAAAGCCATTTTCTCTTTTGCTGCACAACATCTGTCAACGATGACTGATAACATTTCCCAACTTGCTCTTCTGACAGAAAGGGAAAAATTAAATATCCGGCAGATTCAGTTTGTGTCTGTCTTGTTCATGACGGTGGATGAAAAGGTCATACATTCATACGTTTTAACTTAGTCATGCTTTAACAAGGACCAACTCATAAATGTAATCTATTTAAATTACGTTAAAAAAAAAAATGACATGAATACTGGCCTTCGAGAGCCTTTGAAATAGTTCAATCAGGGGTGCAGCTGTGAGACAGAGGGCTATGTTTCCAAGCCTGTGATGAGGCTTTATCCGGCAGAAAGCTCGTGGCTGGTGTGAAACACCCCTGTAACACTGATGTTTGCTTCCTTGCTAATTAAGGATGTTAGGATTTTTGTAAGAGGAGTAAGTAAGAGAGCAAGAGAAACAGAGTAGGTTAGTCGAAGAGACAAACATAGAGAAAGAGAGAGAGGGAGAGATCAGAATTTAACACAGGGGATAATTCCCATGCCCTTTTTATTCCCCCGGGGGGAACACAGTCACTGCGCTCAGCAAACTCCAACCCCCATTTTCTCAGATGCTCCGCTTGGCTTTAAAAGGCAAACTACATTTGGATCCCACCTGCTTGCCAGCACCACAAGGGGGAAACATTGTCCATCAACTCCACACTTTCTATAGAAACATTTCTTTTCCCCCACTCTTTTTCCCTATAATTTGTGTGATTGTATGTTTGTCTTTCGAACGACTCCCTCCCTCTCTCTCTCTGCCTCTCTCCCTCAGTAACATAATCAATATGTTCCATCCCTGTCAATCTAAGACTTAAAACTCACTTACATCAAAGCCCTGCATCCATCATACATCCCAAGGTCACGGATGGGCCGAGGATGAGGGGCTGAGATAAATGTGTGTGAGTGTTTTCCTGTAAGTGTGTGCATAGAGAGAGAGAGAGAGAGAGAGAGAGAGAGAGAGAAAGACACACACACAGAGAGACAGAGTCAGGCACTGAAGATTGAATGTTTGAGGGTGTGTGTCTGTGTGTTAGAGAGAGACACAGAAACGACGACAAAGACAAAGGCAGGGACAGTAGTGGGGGGGCGACTAATGGAGGAGTAGCACAGAGCTCAGCACCACCCTAAGAGCCTCTGTAAGCCAGACCAGAGTCCTGGTCTGAAATTAGCTGATTTTTCACTGTGAGCACTGCACATTATCTGGGTGGGGAATGGGGAGAGGAGTAGAGCGGAGGAGCATGGAGAGAGGAGGTGGGGGTCGGCGTTTAACTTAACAAGATTAATATGTTTGCCTCATCTCTCTGGGTTTTATTTCCTTCTCCTTGCAGGGCCCTTGTCAAATCTCTTTGGACAGGCTCACACACATGACGCTGGAAGGAGACCTGAAGGACACTCTACAGAGTGTCAAGAAAAAGGAAGGGGCTCCATTTTGCGACTTTGTGATTAACATGGGTGTAAATGTATGTCAAAGCATGACGGGACCTTCTCTCTGGTTTATTTCAATTGGCTTTCTGCGTGTGTCACTTGGCTCAGAAACTGTCATTTCCGAAACATAAATTAACCTTTTATGTGAAATGGGCAGTCGGCTGCATGGCGTGTGCATTTTGAGATATCAGCTGGATATTTGTGGATTTGTGTGTGTGTGTCTATGGGTGCACGCACAGATGTTTGGTGGGTAGCCAGATTAGTGAGCAATAATGAAATCAAATCTCAAGAAGAAAAATGAAACATGTGCATTTAGACAATATATCCATAAGGGTTATGTTGAGAATAAGTGTGTATGCAGAGTATGTCTCTGAGGAGATTAAAGAATAGGTATGATGAGATTAAGGAAAGGGATGAAGCGATTAAGACTGACTACTTTAAAGTGATTATGAAAGGCTTAGAAGGGTGGGTCGCATACAGCATATTAGAAAGACACAGAGAGAGGCGGGACACAGAGCAATCTGGAATTTTTGATCCATGGAAACAACAAAGAAGAGCTAGCTGTGCTTGTTATAGTCTTATGTCAATAGCATTTTCAACAGTGTTGCTTGATATTACTGGGGAGAAAGGAAGAACAGAGGAGGGAAAACAAAAAGAATAAAAACAAGGCGTATGCACTCCCACATGACCTAGGAGAAACAATGACAATCAAATGGCCTGCAGCAGACTTTCCCCCTCCTCTCTCTCTCTCTCTCCCTCACTGTTTCTCTGTCTCTCTCTCCTTTTCTGTGTACTTTGATGTACAAAATAGCCCCAATCCATAAACAGCACCATTACTTTCACTGCCTACCTACAGTGCTCTCCCTCTCTCTCTCTTTCTTCTCTTCCTTTTTCCATCACCCCTACCTCGCTCTCTCTCTCCCTCTCTCTCTCTCTCACACAGACACACACACACACTTTCCATTTTCTCCAAAGCTACTTTCAAAGTATATTTTGCCGGAGGCTTTTTCTTTTTTTGTGGTCATGGGTAATATGGAAGCTAGTAGAAAATTGTGAATCTTCCAAAGCGTCGATGCACAGTCAGATACTACAGGTTGAAAAATTACAAATGACGGACAGTGACACTTAGCAATTTTTCTCACCTCCTCCATTGTATCAGTGTAGCTCTCTGTATTGTTCTATCATTCTGTCAAACCTTTCACACCTCTGTAGAAAGCAGTAGATATTAAATTCTGACCAAATTGCAATGGCCGAACAATGGTGCATCCACATATATCTCTCTGCAAATAAAATCCGTTACCCATGGGGACAATGTATTTAGGTTACTGTATATTTATTGCGTCTCCTTTCCCCAATCACCGTGCTCTGAAAATGGATGGGTAGTTCACCTGTGCAACTGCAGCAGCTGAGGATGATGTTCACTGCAGTACAAGAGCTGAGAAAATAGAGTGACATTGTTTTAGTGCAAGCCAAAGTTACAGGCGGGAGCTCAGGATGAACGGAGGACATGCAAAGCACCTGGTTTCCATGTGATTTAGCCTTTGTTTCCTCCAAACAGTCAACAGTAGTTTCCTAACCATTAGAGGACTCTTCCCTGACCATTATCACAGCATATTCCATTACCCAAACCTATAACACTTAATGTATTATTTATATAACAGATAATGAATGACAATATAGTAAAGGTTATAGCACAAAATATGATTTTATAGAATAAGTCATAATTGCTGATAAGTGATGTAAACTAATTAACCCCTAAAAATGTCCTTATTTCTGCTTATAAAAATACGCAATATGTTAAATATTTACATTAAACGCAGCTTCACTGGCAGCAGAAAAGCAAGTCACACATACCACTGCCCCGCCAAAAAAACCAAAGTGTTATGCTATAAAATGGACTTGCCCACCACGACATTGTCTCTACATAAACACAATGAGGAAGTTCACAGTTTATCGTTTGTTGCACCATTTTCCTAGGAGTGAATCTTGCCTGGCAACCAGCTATTTTTCCTCACAGCACATAAAGGGACATCAAACAACAAATTCAGGTCAGACAGTCAGGTAGGTAGGCAGCCATCTGACATTTCATTAGTGGCGATTGTCAGCGAATGGAGCTTTTGTGTTGAGTGGCGTGTTAGGAAGCTCTGCGTTATATCTGCCTGTGTTACTTAAGCTCACTGTGTGCCACTGTAACTGAATATATTTTAGAGCTGTTAAATAAAAAGCTTTTTCAGCATTAAGGCAATGGTGACTTACAATGGCTTCATCGTGCAAAGGATATTGGCAAATATGCATATCTTGAATGACAGGAGCCATAATTTAGTAAGATTATTTATGTATTCCATTATTTGATCACAGTTGCAGATAAATAATAAATATAAATAATCATCATAAATCAGCATTCCTAAATACAATTCTAATGCACTACCAAGCAGTATTGAAAGAGGTGAGTGGATCTTTACACCTAAGGCACAGAGGAAAAAAATAATTTTCTTTTAGGTAATGGTCATGTGGAGTGCATTTAGAAAACAATGTGCCCTTTTGTCCCCTCCCCCACCTCACTCCTTTTTTACAGTCTCAGTTAACCTTCACGTCATCCATACAGAGTGCACACAGCTTTTGTCCTGAACACTAATCACAGCAACATGCTGATGGTAAATCTTCCCCATACTGTACAAATGAAAGCCTGAGGGCAACAGCAACCAACAGCAAAAGACAGTGGTAAAACCTTAAAGAAGAAATGATAGGAAACAAGTTTAATTATATACTCATGGCAATAACAATAGAGCAAACAAAACTACAAGGAACTTCCCAGGGAATATGAATTAAAGTGAAGCGACTTTGCTGACCGAACCTGTTGATTATCAGCAATGGGAAAACAAAATTCAACACCCAAATGAAAAAGCAACACAAAACACTTAAAATCCTGCCGTTCATACTTGGGCCTTGTGGTGACTGTCACTGGCCTATAACAGAACAACATGAGGCACCTGCAGGTTTCATTTAGCTGAATGGCCTTCATGTCACATATCTAAGGACATTGGTGCTGGCTTGGCAAAATGATATGGATGAGTAATGGGATGCCGCCCACATCCGGACACTCTGGGAAGGTGAGGGGCTGCTGCCAAGCCCCAGTCCCTGTTGACCTCTCCTTCCTGTGCACTCAGCAAATTTGCTGATGACACCCCATGGGCTGCTCTCCTCACCAGTGACATATGTCAGCCATTTTTGTTCTTTTCTTAATTCTGTGACATGACTGCATGCTATGAATATGAGGCCTAGAGTGCAGGAAAACAGTCACCTGGAATCTGTACAGGAAAGTAACATCTTCAACAGATTTCCAGCCGCTGGATTAAAGCGATGAATAGGTGAAGAAATAGATTTTTAAAAAAACAAAACAAACAAAAAAAAACTAGAAACCAAGCATGTCACCTCACAGTGTCCACTTGCCAACTTATGTTCTCTTCCTTTTTTCTGTCTTCTTTCTTTTTTGATGAGCAGAATTTGGATCTCACTCTGGGGCAGGCAGACAATAAAAGGCCCCACTAGCACTCTGCTGATTCAAGGTTTTAGCCGAGCAAATCTTAGGAAGGGAGCTGAGAGCAAAGAGCTGGCCATTTTGCAGTTTGCTCTCATCTGCCAATTTCTTCCTGGGGCTTTCAGAGTCAATCAAAGAGCTACCAGAATGCTCACACCAGTCTTTTAATTATTCATGGTAATTCTATGCCACTACACACTCTCTCTGCAGCCCCTGTCACCTCCCCCAAGCGAGGTGTGCTCTGATGTGTTTATGTGTACTGAATATATAAAGAAAAAATCTTCCATCTATTACAAAACAGACTCTCTGCTCTGCCCTGTGCTATGCTGGCAGCTTTTTCAGGGTCGTCTGGCTTCCACTTCTGTGGGAAGCAGAGCTGATAAATGTTTAGTCCCATGAAACCCAATTTTTTTGCCCTTGTAATCTTTTCACTGGACATGTTGCACAATTACATCCAGCTTTTCCAAGCTTGAGCATTTATAATATTAATTCTTTTTCAAACATCCAGCATTCTTTTAGAATCTCATACATCTTTTTGGGCAAGCAGCTTGACCCCTCCATGCCATCAAGGTTTATTGCACCCATTCAGACAATTCCAATTCCTGATGATAGATCTGCCAGCCTGGTATAAAAAGGCTATCTGCAGGGGGGATTGGAGTTTTTGATAAGGGTTAGCCTTGCTGAAATCACATTCATTTCCTTCTATGAGCTAATTAGCTAGAGAGGGGGCAAACTCTGCCATTCTTGGCTGTCCATCAACCTGCCAACAACCACTGACATCACAAGGTAGATGTCAAGTTCAGCCTTTTGTGTCTGAGACAAGCCTATTACCAGGAAGTGTCAGCAGGTTTTAAGTGGGTAAAAGGCAGCTGCCTGATGTTATCAAAATGTCTTTGTGGAAATCAGAGAAATTACATAAAATTTCACTGACATAAAAGCTTAACATAAAATAACTACAAACGAGAAATGGAAGATGGGGGAAGAGATGAGGAAAATAATATGCTTACTGCAAGATTCTGCTCCTTGAGTTTGCAGTACAACATAAGCTCTTGATGTCCCTTCACAACATTCATTTCAGGAGTGTCAAAGAAGGTGCTGCTGCTGTTTGGGCCTTTGAGGGAAAGGTGATCTCTCCAGTGCAGAGAAGCTGTTATATTTTGTTGGTTGGCGGTTGGAGAAAAATGGCACACCTCCTCTTTCCGACTTGTCTTCACAAGCCTTGTCAAAGATGAAAAAAGTTGGGAAATGTTTCATGTCTCCTGTCTTTTCCTGCCAAAAGCAAAAAATGAGGGCAAAAGAAGGCTGGGATAGATACAGTGACATACCAGGGGAGGATGTAGCAGGGATAAAAGCATGTCATTTTGTAAGGAATGATCATGAAACTGCCCCCCTTTATTCCTTTTTTTTTTTCTTTTTTTTTTGGGAGAAAGACTTTGTCAGAATTTGAAGGATATATTGTTTCTGCTTTGCCCCACCACTCAAAACAGGAAAGTGACTTTGAAATGGGGTGTTTACAACCCAGTCAAATGTGTCCTTTTGATATAAGTGACAGGATGCTGAGGAACAAGACTGAAAGGTCTGCAATCAGATCCAAACTACAATGTTTGCTGTTGTTTTAGCTCAAAGAGGAATTATTAATTGATCCTTTCAGATGTTCAGACAACTCATCTTGATAAATCTGCGAGAGCCAGCAACTATAAATTGACATGTTGTTGTTCTTATTTATACATACTGAGCATATATTATGGCTTTAAAATGATCTTTGATGATCAGACCTCTTGTGAGGTTGAAATTTATGGGACACTAACAGATAACACAATGTGGAATCTATTTTCTGAAGAGGACACATTTACCTCTCACAGCTCTCGTTCACTGCAGAACCCTCTCCATCTACAGAGCATGGCAACAGATGCTCTTTTAAACTCATTATCTGCAATGGTGCACATGTGAACAGTTTGTCCCTCTTTGTTTTGGCCTCATCTTCTTGTAATAACTCCATGTTCTCTGCTAATGCATCTATTTTTGTCACGACAAACACAAAAAGCTCAAATAATGTGACGACAACTGCAAAAACGGCAGGAATTGGGAACGAAGGTTTTGTGACAAAACTAAATTGTACAGTTAATAGGCTATTATTTAGAGCTAGAGATCAAGGATTTTCTAAATTTCTGGAACTGATAGTTATGTGGATAAAAAGGGGGAGGAAAGGACAACTAGTTTAGGGGGTCTCTGTCCCATTTTAAAGAACATTTGGATACGAACAAAAAACATACTTTGAAAATCCTTGTAATAATCACATTGACAACTGGATGTAATTACTAAAAGTTAACATAACAATGTATTTCATAAATAAATAAATACATTTTTTTCACTTTAATGAACCAAAATAGCATTTTAATGAATACTGTTTATCTTCTATACTTAATTTAATTTACAAATTAGAATTAACCAAACAGTGCAGCTTTCCCTTGTTTTAAATTCTAGGGATAAAGGAAACAATATTCCCAAATAATGGCAGAAACCCCAATTGGCCTCGAGCATAATGTTCATCACTGGCAACATCAAGAGACCAGGATCCTATAATGCCACTCTGCATTCACAGCATGTTTCCTCCTTCCCAACTGCAGTGGTGATAAATGGCTAACACTGGAGCAGCGCTCACCTCTGAGAACCCTGACTTACCCTTGTGAGTGTCCTGTAAAGCATTCTGTCTGATTATAAACAGCAGCACTGGTTCACACTGTTGCCACACAAAACACTCAACAGATGAGGAGATCATGTTTTTTTTTTTTGTTTTTTTTTTCACAGCTGGACATTGTGTCAAATGATTTTACTCAATTATTGCTATCAAAACAAGTGACACAGCAGTGTTAAAACATAAATTTTATGTGAATTTTAGTGATATAACTGATATCCTGTTTGTGTGTGTGTGTGTGTGTAGAAGGGGTACTTTGTGGTGGGGTTTTACTGCACTGGCTTCCAGGAAGCACATGAGATGAAAGCCATTGGGAGAGTTGGTGAGAAATGTGGGAAGATGGTGGGGATGACCACAGCTTAGTGGGTGAGTGTGCAGGAAGAGATCAGCGATGCATAACACAACACAGGAGCATGAATCTGCTTCTCATAGACCAACTGGGCAGCCAAGACCATCACTCTCACACTTCTTGCATTTCAAGTCTCTCCTTCCTGTCCTCCCTCTGTTCCTGTAACCCGTTTTGTTTACTCTTTCCACTCTGACTACTCAATCCTCGATCTCGATTGAGTGGTTAACAGCCAAAAGGACAGAATTTGTTGCTGCTCTTCCAAAAAAAATGCCCCAAACTAATCACAACTCTCATGCTCACATGCTGTATTGACTTTCAGATGCTTTAACATGGGGCATGATACTGACAAATGCTTTGACTGAAGTGCCAGTTTCGAAAATGCTCAATTTGTCTTGCATTTAGTGAGAACCGTGTAGGCGGAGTACAGAATAAACACTGAAAAGCATCAAGTAATCCCTGAATTGATATTTTATATTGAAAATAACAACAAAGTGTTGGGGGTCATACTGAGCCTTCAGAGGATAACAACAGAGGAAGCACAGGCAGCAAGGGAAATAAAATGAATTCTGTGATGTCTGTAGGATCCCTGATTTCCGCTGCTCACTGGAAAAAAAAAAAACCACTAGGCTGCCAAGTATTGGCTTCAAAATTTTGACTCACTGTGATGTAGCTGTCATCCTTTCAAAGGAAGTGGATAGCAAGGGGGAATGGGAGCATGTACCATGTCTTTCACTGGGCTTTTCTGAAGTCCAGAGGAAGATGCAGGACTTCTATTTCAATCTGCATGGAAAGAATGCTGAGCTGGGTATTAATTCAATATGTCATTCCTGAGGCGTTTCTTTTTGACTGGTGATGGTAGATATTCAGCTGTAGATAGCACCTTTGAAGGACCCTCATACATTTCACATAATGGAAAAGCAATGTGCTAAATCCATGTAATGTAAACACTGATTTGTTTTATTGTCCCAAAGTTCACACTGGCCAAAAAAAAATCTGATTTTGTTGCTGTCAGCTTGTTCAATTTTCTTGGACGTCGGCCACAATCTTGATTGAAATAAACCAGCTTAAATAAGATGAAAGGTCAGTACAAACTGTTGAAGTTAAGGTAACATGAATGTGCTATTTTCAGTGGCTCCCTTGAAACCAAGCAAGTCAATCTTTCCAACAAATTGTTGATAGAATGACCTGTCTGAATAAAATCACGCAATTCAAAACTTCTGTCAGTTAGATGGAACGAGAACACTTGCAGACATGTGTCATTTAAAAACAAGTCAAGCTGGGTTTATTACTTAACAAACACAAAAAAAACCTTTGCTACCCTCAGGTGAGGTACAGTATATAGGAAAATATGGCCACTACTGTTTTCCACAAACATCAGATCGTCAGATCTTTTCTGGACACTGTAGAAGCACCCATCATTGTCAAAGAGTCTTCCAGAATCCAGAACAAGCAGCAATTGCACCATCACTAACTGAACCGTGTGCTGACAAGTCCGCCTGACAGGCTTTTTATTGCCACAGTTTGCCTCCGGGCAGAACATCACCCATATTCAGCACTCTGCACAGGCTGGGGTAGGGTACTTTCAGGCCTCTAAAATGCTACATTATCTATTTAGTATTGAAAACACACGTCGTGGAGAAAAGACCCTACAAAGACGTACAACACTTCCCAAAGCTCCTGTCACTCCTCCGTGACTGTCAGTGCTGCACATCCGTGTGCCTTTGGCAGATAAATCACGGTGCTTTGCTCGGAAATGCTTTCATATCCCTTTGCGGGATGGTATAGGAATTGAACTAGAGACCTTTTAGCTTTATAGTTACTGTTCTGTACAATCTGCTCTTATTATTTCGGTAGGTTTTTATAATTGTCAGCTTTAATTTCTGTTTAGTTCTGTTCATTTTTTTTATTCACTACCTGAGGAGTCTCCTTGTGGAACGTATTGTTGTAAACTCCTGAAAATTAAAGAAGTCCTTGGAGTATATGTTCATTATTAATCTGAGTAAATTAGAAAATAGAGCAATGAACCATTTTAATGACTCTGATTCCAGGTTTTCTTTGTATCTGGCATGATTGAAGCCATAGCCCACTTCACATCATTTACAGACCCTGAGAGGGTTTAACACTCGTGCAGATGTACTGTTATCCACTGTTAAACATTGACAGTGTGTTTGATATTTATATTGTGTCTGTAACATGGTTGTTTTAAAGCCACATTTAAGTTTTTTTTAAATATAGTAAACATTTATTTTCCGAGTTTTACTCCAGGAAAACAAGATTTTTTTTTTTGTTCTTCTTCGCTCTTTCTTTGCCACATCCTACTTAACAAAAAGCAAAGACAGTGTTACAAACTGTAAATTCATACTTGTACTGATATTCATAATACATTATCTGTAGATCTACAATACCGGACACCTTAAACTGCCAAGAGCCACATGCTCCCTCTTTAAACAGGCTTAGCAATGTGATTTACACAAACAAAATAGAGAAAGAAAATGAACTCACCGTATTCCTTGGTCTTCTCTTCCATCTGCAACACTAATGTGTGTCTTGGGTGTGTAATGCAATAACAAATTTTGAACCCAGACACCATAAAAGAAACACCAGAAGGTTATGCAGAAGCCATTACAAATGAATGTACTTCTTTTAATACACATGAAGCCTTCTCTTATTTAATATACTTACAGGGCCAACCTGAAAACTTGATTTGTGAAAATCAATAGGATGTTTTTAAATCTACTACGTGATCACACACACACACACACACACACACACACACACACACACCTTTCCACGATCTCCTTTCCATTATCCCTCTCTGTCTTTCCAAGCCAATATACTGTCTCTATAGTCTCATCTTTATCTATGGATCAGAAGTGGTGATCTTCATATGACTGAAAGCCTTTGAACTGCTCTCCATACAACTAAATTTTTCACTCCTTTCCTTTCTTGAGTCTTTGGTTATTTATTTCTTTATTTCTCCAGCAGTGAGCAGGATTAGTCAGGAGCAGCAGCCCCACTATCAGCCCAAGATGTGCTCTTCCATCCTGCTGCTTTGCTCTGATAAAGGAACCGCTCGACAAGTGACTTGGGTGCACAGAGAGCCTTGTAGAAAACAACATTTCTCTCATTGAGGCACAGTCCTGCATGTCAATGACAGCCAATGGGCAACAGGAGAGTCTCACTCATGGTATATGCAATATTTTACCTGCCATACATGGACACAGAAAACCTTTTTTGCGTAAACTTTGATGCATTAGCAGGATACAAACTGTGTTCTTCACAAACTGATGGTCTGCAATTGGCAATTCCTTGCAAAAGATTCAAATATATATATCTTAAATTACACCTACATCTCATGTTTACATGCCTTTGTCAGAATAATTTCCTGCTCACTTTTTACTCGTCTTTGATTTCTACAACCATCCGCTTCAGCTGTTCTGAAGAAGGCTGACACTGGCTTTTCTGGCTTATTGCCGTGTGTTACAGTATGTGACCATACGAACACCAGCATTTCAGATGACTCAATAGAAGGTGACAGAACAGACTGCTGACCTGAATTTGGCTCTGATGGATACATTTTGTGATGGAGAAAAAATAATTCTACTTCTTGCACAAATTTATTCCAGGTTTATATCAATCTATTCCTATTAAATGCAGTTCTCCATTCTGCTCCTCTTTCCGCCCACTGGTCATCTTTGTGACAGCAATGTGAGAACCAAAATAAACTGAAGAGAGGCCAGATAATTAACGTTTACTTCTAACATCTTCTTCTAACATAACCTTTGATCAAATAATTTTTATGACATTCCACCTGAGTTACATCATTGCTAACCAGTTCTGGGCTTAAGTTTAAATACACATTTTACAGGAAGATAAGCATGAAAAGACATGACTGTGCCATCTGGTGGCACAGCAGATTTGGTTGATATATGCAGCATAAGTTATTATTTGAATTGATTTTATACTGTCATTCAAGGGCACGCTGCCACCCAAACCAGTCCTAACTACTCCACCATCAGACGTATTTACTCAGCAGATCTGTAGTCGTGCATGCTAAGAAGCTTGGCCAAATGGTGCAGAAATAATATGTGTAAAGAACTCTTAACATTCAGAGAGGCAGAACATACCCCCTCACTGTCCTACTGAGTTTCAGTCCAAGCATTGGCTCTACAGTCCTCGGCCTCTGAAGTACTCTGAATTACAAATGGTTCTTAAAGACTTTTACAATGATCTCCACCGACTTCTGGAGGGTTGGGAGCACCAACTTACAAGAACAGCAAAAAAAAAAAAAAAAAACTGATCCATGCATCTTTAACAAAAAACAGGTGAAAGATGAGTCAGAGTATGCTCGATTATACACACTTTGCCTTCCTCATACTTTCCCCTCCACAGGCCTTTTGTTCTGTGCCTGTTTAAATCTGCTCAAGATGCACCGAGGACCTGCCTCCTCCCCATCCTCCCCCGACTCTCTCTATTTCTCTGTGTCTCTCTGTTTCACTCAAAGTGCTTAACTCCAAAAAGTGGTAGCTATGCAAAAAATGCATACACATACTGTAAGTACATAACACAATCCTCATGCCCGCAGAAACTCAAAGCCTTATAGACAAGATGGGGTTTGTCCATGTGCACAGATGCACAGAAATATTCAGTTAATAGTTTAGCATAAGGCACGCACACATACATTGCCGCAGCTATCCTTGGGATGAAATTGTATTAAGATACCTGAGTTAACACCAGACCTGATAACTGTTATTCTAACCTTTCCCAAACCAGAATTCAGGTCGTAACTCTTAAACTATACCAATCCATACAGTTACATTTGTTGGGATCATCTTTTCATGTCCTGACACAGTGAAGAACACAAAGTAGACCCACAAAATCTTGGCATACTGCTGTTTCATAGTAACCATGGTATTAGGCTTTCTTGGATACACTGTGTGGCGTCTGCTGACCATAATTTAATAATGCTTGCAATTCAAACTAACACCAAATTAACATGAAATAAATAAGTCAGATGAGGAATAAAAACATTTCTTCTTATGTTATCAGCACCATAAACAGTCTTGAGGATTTATTTGATCATCAGTGCTAAAAATACTACAGCTTGTCCACATGCAACGTCAAATTTTTCAGCTGAATAAAAGCCTTTAAAGAACTGTCAACATTTCATGGGAGGCCTGGTTATGTCTCTTAGTCACTGCGTGCCCTAAAATGTCACATGCTGTATGTCTGAGGTGAATCATTTTTAAATAATGAAGAAAGGAAAAAGGGGAAGAGATGTCCAACTGAGAGGATTCAAAACTAAACGTGAAATGAGGAAAATATGAAATGACACAGGAACGGTAAACAGTCCATCTGTGTTTTCCCAAAGGATGCCTGCCATACTTTGAAAAGCACTTAAAGAGGAAGTAAGGCAATTCAATATCATTCTAAGAGCATTCTAATGGCATTGCAGCTTTGCTTTTTTGCCTGGAAAGAAAGATAAAAGAGTGGCTATGAAGAGTTGAAAATGACAGAAGGACTTAATAGATTATCAATGCATTGAAAATTCTTCTCATGATTTTAATCTTTTCATAGAAAGCACAAAGGTGACGTATTATCAATGATTTAACTCATACGGTGGAACTTGACAATGACAGAGTCCTTGATGTATATACTTAAAATGACATTTTAATGACATTTTGTTTAACCAACATAGACTTTTAATTTATGCCTGATGGCACATTAATGAGTTGTAAAGAGCTGAAGCTAAGATAATGTAAAGAACAAGCAGCTCAGTCAAAACTGTGTGTAATCCAAATCCATTTATTATTTTGGACTAATTACAATTACCTGGTTGGAATTCTCACACTTGAGTTAACATTAGTGAGTAAACAAGCCAACTTTTTCCATGTCTTTCAACTTTTAGTTCCGTTTCCATCCACAAGCTGTTGGACATTTTTAGATGCTAATTTTGCTTCAGTACTGTAGCCAGAATTTGGTAATTGGAAGGCATCGTATAATTTAAGGCCATAGGTCGATGTTAAACGAGTGATTAATATTTTTCACACAATATAGCATTTAGCCATAAAATTTATATGCTAATATTTATGATGTAGGCTGCATGCAGAGAAAACACATAAGGTAATCAACAATATGCAAAGCTTTAAAATTAGCTAATTTAATATTCAGTTAGACAACGCAATTAAGAAAATACTGTATATTATTGACTATTGGCCTTACTTAATACTTTCTTTGTTTTTTTATATTTGTTCTGTTTTTGTTTTTTTGTTACAGGATATGTGTATGTATTGTACAAGTAGATGGAGAATATTTTACTGAAATGTTCAGCATCAGCATATTGCAACTTTCTACAAACAATTAGTGAAAAGCCCTTCTTCATTGTATACAAACCTGATTTCAAGGAGACATAGATTCAAGTTAGATGTCATTATCACTGTTAGTCATGGTACAACTTGGCACCCTCAGTTAATAGCTTAAATGTACCATTTTTATAACAGTGGAGAAAAAAGTAATTTTTAGTAAAATGATCTGTAGCTATGAGCATCCAGTCAGTATGACACTGAACATACAACAAGTGCAGATTAGTTTGCGTCTTGTGATTTCATTGATTAAACGGGACTCATTTTCTCTGGATGTTATCTTTTTTTTTTATCCAACAGCGATAATAGAGACATTGGTGATTTCAACATTGAACGGAAATTAACTATAAGACAACACAGTCAAAGGAACATATTTGATGAATAGTAGAATATGATTTGACACACAAAAAAGAAAAAAAGTGCCAAAGCCAAAAATGGCCTGCTGTGAGAAAGCATTTCACCGAAGTGTGTCAAATGCCAAACTACGAGAGTGATTTTGATATGGTAGGTTTTCATCCCATCAGATTCATTTACTGCGACAATATAATGAAAAATGTTTCAACATTTGATGTACAACAATGTGCCTGTATGCGACAAGGAATCAGCAGTGGGGGGTATATCACAAAAAAAAAAAACCAATCATTACTTATCAGGAGACACTTAAAGTAATTAATGACTTGTGGAGACTGTTGCAAGTGGAAAACATTAATGAATAATTTTCGATACATAATCAAGTAATTAGGAAATGAACTCAAGAGTAAATCCAGGAACCACGATAATGAATACTGGTGATTATCAATTTGAAGCCATCTCCCTTATGCCCCCGAGGGACCTGTGCTAGTTTTAGAGGGAGAGAACTGGGGAGGAAGGATTTCTGTTGTGACACCATGATAATGTGCCAGTGCCACTCAAAGATCCAGAGTGACACACAGCTGCAGAGAGACCGAATCTCTTCTATATTCCAGCCTTCTGTCTGAAGCGCCGTCGTGTCTGCTCCAGTTCAGTCCATTATTTCAAGTGGAATCATCTTTATGTCTACTAATCTGTAGCCTTGTGTGCCAGGTTTTTTCCACTTCTAATGACAAACATGTTGAAAACTGTGCTAATTATTTATACTGGGTCCTCATTCTGTCAGCGCTTCAAGGATAGTTTCAAGTGTCTCATGAAGATGTCTAATTTTTATGACAAGCCAGGAATGGTTGAGCCATGCCTGTATAAACCACCAATTTATTTCCCTGAATGGCCTCTAATAGATCGTTTCTGACTTCAAAAGCAGTCTTTATTTTACTGCATTTGTGAGTTTTTACTTTAAATAGGTGACATAATTCAAATGACTCCATCTTTTTTTTTTTCTTTTATTTTAACACACAGAAAGGTCTGGAGTAAACCACTGAGAAAGACTTGTGTTGTAAGACTCGGAAAGTCCCTTCTAGCTATCTTTTCTATCAAGATAGCCGATGAGAAAGGACAAATGGGCTCCAAAGCATGCACCATAGAAATGGTCCGTATCTGTAGTTCCCTCAAGATGGAGTAGATGTAAATCTTATCTACACCAGCATATTAATTAAGAATCTGCTCTCGTGGTAATTCATGGAGTTCCCTTTGAGAACCTGGACTCCCTGATTCACCAATGGCATTTACAAATTCTCTCAGCAAAAAAAAAAAATCAAGCTAAATAAATGCAGTGTTGAGCACTTTGAATTAATGTTCCAGACTGGAATTAATGCTCCAATAATGTTTCATACTTTATTTAGTTTTACTTTAATGATCATTAAAACCTGTGTACATTATATACCAATCTTTCAACCACGCTATTGATGAATCAAGTTTTTTATTAAACATTCTTGCTTCTGAAATGGGTCAACTTAATGCAATAACAAATGGCCTATACTGCTACTTAGGACCTTGAGGCAAAATCATTTATTTATGGTAGCTGCAGCTATTAATAGGGGATCATAGGTGGCAGAATACAAACTAGGCAGAGGCAGCTGTTGGTTCAAGAGAGTCATAATAAACAGAATCCACCACTGTAAGCTGTTTCCTTAACCTTAAAATATTAAGTCAACTTATGTCATGTTGGCTGATATAGTTTCAGGGAGAATAATAAATCCACATTCAAGACATACAGAAAAAAGGCCATAGACTGGCCAGACTTATCAAAGTACTTCTGGTATGTTCAAAGCCTTCATCTGAAACACACAAAAGGGGAAAAAAAAAAGGAAAAGAGTCTAACAATGAGTTGAGCAAGAGCTGTGAAATATTTTACAGAGCTTTTCCGCTCTGAGAGTGACATACAGTAAGTAAGTAATTATTGTTCCAGTTGGTCTTTGTCATATTGTTACTGTGGCCTACTAACACCTTTGAGAAATAACAAATGTGTTGGCAGACAGAAAACAGAGAAAGTTAACATGCCCTGCTTGTACATACTCAGACCTTTGGTCAGGAACCAGGACTGGACAAAGAGACATAATTAAGTGCTTTTGGCTCTTCGTCTGGTACATCAAATAAACTGACATGAAATTACTACAACAGTTTAATATCAACACAACTGAACCAAAAATGTTGCATAAATTTCGACATCCATATAGCTGAAGGACATTCTGAGCCCTGTAACTTAACTGCTTTCACTACTCAGCATTACGGTCACAAATCATAATTATATCTGTCTATAATCAGTGAGCTGACCTCACAGTGATTGAACTTGTTTATATATCGATGGCCATAATGATGTTTGTGCCATGATATGTCCAGCCGTATATATATTCTAGAATCAATGCCTTCATTTGGCTGTTTTTGTTTTCCTCTGTTTTACATCTCTATAGATTTTCTATTTAATTTGGGTCAGCATTGTGAGGGAAGACAGGGTATTGATTTCTGTCTAAAGGGGCTTACGGGAACCAGGATAAGCTTGTCTTCTTGAGGCTTGACAGCGAGTTGTGACAACACACAGAATATACCCTTAAATCTCAGTGCAAATCTGATGCCAAACCAGGCTAACCTCAAAATCAACTGATGTCTCCCACCTTAGCTCAGGTGGGCAGTCACGTACACTCTTCTCTCTAGAGAAGATGGCATGGGAAAATATCTCATTGTTAAACAAAAAATATGACATTCAGCATGGAAGCCGTAGGAGGATCTTGTCTAGTAATGCTGGGGTGCAGCGTCCTAGACACACACACACAGAGGTTAGGATGCTGACAAGCTGAAGTTGTTTGTTGTTTCAAAAGTGGTGATAATTGTCCACTGCCTCACATCTCGAAAATGGCCTCTGTGGTCAACTTAGCTCTTCAGTTCCTAACTCAGGAATACATTTTCACTTAGACGAGAGTATAGCGAGTGGAACAGAACACAAGTGGAAGCCAAATGCATGAGGAAGCCGAGAACTTGAGCATATTATGCAAAGCAGCTAAACTTTTTAACGAGTGCTTCAAGTGGAGATGCTAAATAGTGTCGTAATAGCCGGTGATCAAGGGCATATGAGCCTCATAGTTGTTTCAAAACAGCAAATAATCCAGTGCTGCTCACATTTTTTTAATTGTTAAAACTTCAGTTTTAGGCCTGTGTTGCAATCCAGTGATACCAATCATCATTTTGTTCAGTAGCAGTTTTGAATGTCATATTGCAGAGCAAAAGTCAATTCTTTCATACTGTACCTGTAATGTTTTTTTATTTATGAAGAGTCAGAACGCAAGTGTGCAGTTATAGCAATGTTAACTGTGAAAATGTTAGACTGTTAGACTGATCCTATGCCTAATATGACTATTGCCATGACAGGTTTGCATGGTGTTGCAAACAGAAGCACATTTGATGATATTCTTGCTTTTCCAATTGGGTCAGCTATCCCTGCATGACTGAAATGATTGAAGGGGGCAAGAGTTTATGAAAGAAAGGCAGTCAGGGCAGGAGGTCATTTGGATGGATGAAGGGAGGATGAAATGAAAGCAAATTGTGAAACAAGCTGGCCCACAGAGCCATCCTGCCTAATCCGGTGCTGTGCAGAAACAATAGAAAATCTCTTTGAGAATGGAGGCGTTTTCATTTTTTAGATGCTATAAATGACCGAGGGATGATTGAAATTGGGCACTGCCTGGGCGATCCTGATTCCATCCCCATTGATGAAACCACTACTATTCCAAACACAGGCTCGCAAACACCCACACATTACATGCATACAAAAAAAGATCCACAAGGATAATAGAAAAGAGCAGACAGACTTCATATCAAAGTAATGTCTACAGAGTCTCTATTTTCCTTTTTTTCCCCCCTCCACTTCTGACTTGCTCACACCGTCCCTATACATCACTGTTTGGCTACAAGCTAACAAAAAAGCTGTATTATTTATTTCAACATAATCAATAAACCATGGCATCCTCTGCAGACATATTTTTCTCCCAGAAGAGTGACTGCCAGAATTTATTTTTCTGAAAATTTTGTGAAGCAAATATTCCTCAGTCTAGTGATAAACACTACTGACACATCACTCTGATCTAAAATTATTTGTTTGTGAGCATTCCAAGAATTACAGCCCAGAATCAAGCCAACCTATGCTACCTCTGCCAGAAAAAAAACAGCAATGAGTGTCTGTCAGTGAGTGGCTACTTTTGTTCCAGTATTTCACTTTGGTGACATCCTTTACCAAAGGTTTCTCCCTCAACTAACAATGTGCCCTTTTCATTTGTCATTTTCTGTCTTATATTTTGCTTTATTTGAAGCGTAATTTACTACACATAGCAAAAAATAATCTTCATAACCCTCAAAGTGTCACAGTCAGGCCTTTTGTCATGCTTTGAGACTGATATTGTGCTACATGCCCAGTGACGTGTGCCATTAATTTTTTTTCAAGCAAGGTCAAACTCTGTCTCTGTTGTTTGTACATGTCCTGTATTAGCAACAGCTCTGATACACAGGTACCACTTTATGGAACATCTGTGTGAGTTGGCTTTTTTTAAAATTGAGTGTTATTTTTTTCTTTTTCCTCTGTGCCCCAATCGCCTTCTGTAATCATTTATCATACAGTTGTTTTTAACTTCTTGCCCTGTGTTGCTCTCTCTATATTGCACTGTGTTTGTGTCTCTTCGCCAACACTTTGTGCTATTGATCCGCACTGTGGCAGCCCTCTCTTAGTGTCAGCACCGTACACGGGATCACCAGCCTCTCGGGTTTCTCGCTCGCGGTTACAAACACACCTCTGGAGCTGCTGGACTCACACGCTCAATGTACACACATGCGCACATGAATGCACGCAAATGTTTGCCTCTCACTTAGTTCCCACAAGAGGTTATGACTTTTATCGGTTTCTCTGCTTTTTTTCTACTCTGGGGAACAAGGTCAAGCCTCATCAAATGCAACCTCAACACCAGCTTCAGAGTGAAGGTCACTTCATTCCTCACATCTTTCTTGACCTCTGATATTACCATGTCATAATACATAAGGATTAATGCCTTACCTCTAGACTTTCTTATCTTATACCACACTGGCCCTATTTCATTTATGGGATCCCCATTCCCTGTTCTGCTCTTTGCTTTGTGCATGCAGTGTCCTGCATTCCTCGAATCACCTTGCACTTTGTGGGCAGCTCAATCTCAATATCGTGTTATCGGACTCAGGGGCCAAGGATATAAATACCATGCACCATAAGTCTCTCCTGTTCAATAACCATTATATGCTCTACTTTATACATTAGAAGCGCCTGATGGGGCAGTAAATTCACAGCTGCAGCTCGACCATCTCAGAGTGCATCTAGAGGAAAAATGGACGCTCAAGCCAAGGAAAGAGCAAAATGTATGGTAGAAAATGGGGAGGAAAGAAGTGAAACAGAAAAAAAAAATGTAAAAAGAGTTAAAATTTAAAGGGTCACAGAACATAAGCCAGCAGCATATGAGAAACTGAGAGAAGCAGTAAAGAGCTGAGGGGAGAAAATGAAACCACATAGTTACCAAAAACATTTATTTATTTTTTTAATAGACTTGTCTTTCTCACCTTTACAATTATTTGTTGTATTTTTTTTAATCCCGCCAAACCCTCCAATATGACATCCGTCTGCTCACACAAAAGGTTCATATTCCTAAGGCTGAGACTATTTCAACATCACCACCACCAGCGTTTGTTCACTTTCCAAGGACAGCAGTCAATAGAGACATATTTACATAAAACCTACCAATAAAGTACAGCCAACACTGAGCAGACCATGGAAATGGCCATAAAATGTCCATCCTCAAAGCACACTGCACACACATGAACACTCTCGTCATTGTTTACCACGTAAGCATGGCTGGATGCAGCATAGAGTTTATGCTTCAGCACACTTTTTCATTTGGAAAACTAGGGTGGTTACCCACCGAGCGCGAGCTGATTAAGAAAACAGTCCCATTTAATTCTTTTCTCCTCAACGGCCAGCAAGAGAAATGTAATTAAAGCCACTAAATCTCCCATGGGCCCCACTACCTGCTACATAACCAACATGACACGTTGTGTAATTCGTCCGACCTACAAAGGCGACGGCAGTTATTTGCCGTGGTTGCAGGGTGAGCGCAGGCCTTTGAGAGAGAGAGAGAGAGAGAAGATGAGGAACAGAAAAAAAAAGAGAGAGAAAGACCTGAGATAGCTAACCGCTGCTGAAGCTCCAAGAATGTTGGACAGCCTTCAAATGAAAAGAGACATGTTGATAGTACAGCCACAAACAATCTCTCACACACAATACATACAATAGCCAAGCTTGCTGGCTTTATAGTTAAGTGACCACTCTTTTTATATAATTCTAGCGCACAGCACTGATCATATCAATACAAACAAGCAGATCATTTTCTAAGCGACAAGAAAGACAGATGTGATCAAACAACATCCGGCAAGTCTGGTACTGATTATCAGCATTGTATTTCCCATCCTGCAGTGTCATTGAGACGATGACAACTGTGAAGCAGATGTAGATGGCTTGTGACTGATTTCATAACACTTTTTTATTATAGTAAACAACAGACGAAGTTTCACAATGTGCCCATTGACTTCTTAAATTACAATTAGAATGAAAGAGCATTGTATAGGGCATTGTGTGTCAGCATTTTCTGGCTGTGACCATTTGTGCATCTCAAAGGGCATATTAATTGACTTATTGACTTTGTGTGCAGTCTATACGTGTATATACATTTGTGTATGATTTTATCTCTGGCATTCTTACCAATTGCATTCATGCAGCTGTTTCTGGACAAGCAATCACGATTGGGAGAAAAGTAATGCAGGCTGGACATTTAAATAAAGCAAATATGCAAATAGTGTCAGTGCAGTGGTTTAATGTTCATTTCATTCTGCCAAAAAGTGTGGAGGTCATGATGGTGTGTTGGAATAGTGAATGGGCACAGAGAAGTATTTGCCTCCAACAACTGGCATACCGGTTTCATTAATTCAAAATTGCATTTATAAAATTATCCCACACTCCTCAAATTAAAAACGATTACACGACGTTAATCGCTTACCTATGTGCTGCAACATTAGATTGTTTTGTAAGTCATCTGTTTTCTTTTATTTCAATTGTTAATGAATGATGTGAGTATTTTACTAATTCATTTCCTTCAGGCATCTAAACACACAAATGCTTTTAATGTTGATGTTGTTTTACTGAACCGAACAACAGGGGGCATCATGTAATATGCAAAATAGAAGAAAAGCAGTGCAGAATAAAACCTCAAATAACGCCATAAGATGTCAACCGAAAACAGAAGACACTTCCTGGCAGCTGGTAACAGGAACACTTGCCCAAAACTGAATTTCTTTTCCAAAGTTTTGTCACAGTGTGTCTTAGAGGTAGCCGCTGTGCTCCATGGGAGACCATATTCACGGAAAACAAGAAAACTGACATATTCACTAGCAAGCCAAAGAAGTCATGCTTTATTTCTTTAAGGAACAGGGCATGTTTTCTTTATAAATATAAAATGAACGAGACCCCACTGAACTCTCATGCAGTTGAAATCTGCAGTACATTTCTGAGAGGTACCAGCTAATTTTTGTTATGTTAAGGCTGTTCACAATGTGAAAGTCAGAAAATAAATAAAAGCCTTCCAAAATCCCAAAACTAAGAATACACCAAACACCTTTTTGTCTATTGCTTGAGTGATTGAAAAAAATAGATCAGCTGCTTTGAGAAAGGCTGCTGCTGACACTTGTTTTTCACTCATCTGCGGTTGTTCGAACTGTGACCTTTGCCCCCTGAGTTATAATTATCATGTTTGTTGATGACACGCAGTATGAGGTAATTTACTTAGCACAATCATGTAACAAAACAGTTACAAAGACAATGTATTTGTGCTCCCTCAGCCATTTAGGAAAACAGCAGCATGCGGGCCTGCTATGTGACAATCTCTTGCTGCACAGCGGCAAATTTGTGAAGGCAGCATGAAATATCTGTGGCAAGCGCTGCTTTGTTTGCTGGTTTCATTAATTCTTCAGGAGGGTATATCTCAAAAGTGCCAACAAATACAGTGGAGAAACATGTGCTCTGGCACCAATCCATGCTTCTAATTGGGAACCTTGGGCTTCAGGAGTGCAGAATGCACCTTCGCTCTGAGAGTCTCCTCCATTATTCATAGAAATGTAAGAATTATAGAACAAGAACTAGCAGCCTAAGCTGGTAGTAAAGAATAAGGACTTCACAGAGATAAAACGCTTAATAATCTATTTTACTTCAATTTTTACTTGCAATCAACATACTTTAGAAACAATAGAAGCCAGTAACATTTTGTCATGCTCAGATTTTCAGATCCTCAAAGCGGTTAATTAGAAGCTGCGGGAAGGAATAAAATAAAAACATATAGCTGAGCCTCAGTGACTAACGGACCTTCACTTTTTGACTTAGAGTGAGCAAAACTGAATCGATCTTTCTTGTGGATCTCCTGTGGCTGGTCTCTTCAGCACAATATGTTGATATTTTTAGTTATTTATTTACCTTTTCGATTCAACCAAGCAACCTGTTAAACTGTGGAACAAATATCCAACATGTCTGATTTTGTTTATGAAGGGACATGTCTCAATATGAAAGGACAAAATTCCAAGAGGAACCTTCTCAGTTGTAAATACAAAAGCATTCACAACTCACACACTGAAACACTTTAATCACATGTATCCATGTGACATTTACTTAGAAAATATCATTTATGGAACTTCAACAGAGTTTACAGCTCACTGTGATACCACTGGAATGTTCTGTTTGCCATATGGTTGTTTTCTCAGATCAGCACGCAGTCAAGGACACAGATTTTTACAAATGTTGCAGGAAGACATAAAAACCAATTGGCATTAAGCTCGTGTAGCCACAAGTTGTGTTGCCCCTGATGATACTGTTAAAAAGAGAAGAGACTCTTTTCCATGAAAGAACATCGCATAGACTTGCAAGTGATCACATGAAACCACACATCAGAAAGTTGGAAAATCTATAGTATTCTCACATACCCTGTGTTAAAACAACAACATACTGCATATTAATGCTTCTGCTAACTGGTACCTCATCTCTATTTAAATGCTTCCTTTTAAATTTATGCACACAGCTGTCTGATGGCAAAAAAAAAAAAAAAAAAAAACCTCACAAACGAGGAAACCCTTACAGTCTCCAACATCCTCAAGGTATTCAAGGGCAATTCTAAGTGACTTTTTTCCCTACATACCTGCTCCTGTCCTGTGATATTGTTGGGAAATACAAAATCAGAGAATACTTTATTGCATTTGATCCTCCATTCATCTCTCATATGGTGGGCCTAACCGGCTCCCAGAGGTAGATATGAGTCAAGAAGAAAGGAGGAAACTGTGACCATCCTTCAATAGTTATTAGGGATGCAGCAGTTAGTGTGAATGAGGTAAGTAGACAGTACAAGGCAGAGAGAATGAGGTAGAGGAACAAAGGAAAGAGATAGGAAATGGAAGTTGGTGGAAGAGAGCAACAAATGAGAGATGAAGACAATAAACAGATTATAACACAGGGCTAGAATATGAAAGGCATGCAGAGAAAAAGAAGGAATAAGAAGGAGAGATGTTTTAAAACAAACTAAGTGCTGGAGATCCGATTGTGATGTTCGGGTGTGTCTGTGGGAAGGAATTAATAACGTCAATCTTTGGGAAACTATCTGTGCTCAGGTACATTTTTAGCATGTAAGAGGTGTGGTGTTGGTGAGTTAGCTGAAGCTAAAGTGCAAACGTGTGAACCATCCAACACATTCTCATCACAGGTCTTAAGATACCGACGCTCAGGCCCTTGTGCGTCTTGATGAGAACCTTTAGCATCTGTGGCTGACATCCAAAGCTGTCCCTTTAGCGTCAGTAGGCAACGCATAAGCCTTTGTGCTCCTTGTGTCTCATCCACATGCACAAGGTAGCCTTTCGAACTTTGCTAGAACAGCACAACACAGACAGAAGAGGAAAAAGACCTCAAAAAGTAACAATAAGTTATGAACAGGAAACGCCATTTTCCTGAAGCACTTCTTCAGGAAAGTCCTGAATGATTCGCTGCATAATTTGAAAACAGATGTTAAATGACAACTAAATATCTGAATTCTTTAAAATTTGAACTGCTCCATAACATACTCAGGGGTGTTTTCAGTACAGAGCAATGCTATCAATTAATTATCATTTTCAGTTAATGTATTTGGGCCACCATGAAAAGGATCTAATTTAAGATAAGTAGAACAATACAACACAGTAGGTGTGAAGAGAAGCCCTTTAGATAAGGATCACAGAGTAAGCTATAAACACAAACACCCGTCATTTACCAACATCAGTTAGACAAAGAGGGCAGACGCTGGATTTCAGAGATGTGGGGACAAAAGCTATTCACCAGTCTGTGGGTTAAAACCAAAACAAACAAATCTAAATGTCATTTGTAAATAGTGCATGTATGCCAGATGTCCTCATGTGTCTGATGCTGCCTGTGAGCTTGTGATGTGGTGTCCAAAAATATCACTTTAATTAAACAACTTCCCTGACCTTCCACGGCTGAGAGATTTGAGAATCTGAATATGTGAAATCCACTGGCATCTACTCTGAAATGTAGACTGAGTAAAACAGCAACTTTTTCTTTGAACTCTTTCACAAAATCACATTTTATAAGAACGAAAGCCTGCAATGAACAGTCATGACATCATGATGTCCAACACGTGTTTTACAGTAGAGGTCAGTCACATCCAAAAATATTGTGGCAGGTGATGGATCAATAGAAAACAATGAAAATGTTTACAGAAAACAACATTTACAGAATGTTTTTTTGGCCAAAATGTCACAACACAGTGTTATTAATTGCTTCTTCTCTGATGCAAATATTTTTGCATCAACCCATAATAATTACCTTTTTAGCCTAGCCTAGTCATTTGCTACAGTTCACTTATTCTCACGACAGTGATTTGTTGGTGTTGGTTTCCATTGTTCCCTATAGTGCTTTAATTTCCCAGTTTCAAATTTCAACACTATAGTACAGCACTTCCACTTCAGTGCCTACCTACCTGTGTGTGTGTGTGTGTGTGTGTGTGTGTGTGTGTGTCTGTTGTGTTGCGGAGACAAAAATCCGTTTACACAGTCACATTGTGAGGACCTGCCTTACTTATGGGGACAAAATACAAGTTCCCACAACGTTAATCATTAAATATTAGGGTGAAGACTTGCTTTTAGGTTAGTAAGTAATAGTAGGCAAGTAATGTTTATTGTTATGGTTAGGTGGTGGTTAAGCATCCAGGAAATGAATGTAAGGCTATGTAATGTCCCCATAGGGGATGGAAGCACAACTGTGCATGGAGAGAGAGAGAGAGAGAGAGAGAGAGAGAGAGAGAGAGTAGCTTGTTGACAAACGGGTTAAGAAAGTGCATCAGTAAGAGTAAGTACTGCTGAATGTATTAGTATCATTTCAGATTGTTGTGTGTAAACAATACTTTTAACAATTGAGTTCCTGTTCAGATATGAAAATATGGAGGCACCGTGTTTGTTCTTTGTACTTAGAGTTTGGGCTGAAATGGGAATTCCCATATTAATGTTATGATGTTTCTTGTATAACTGGGAAGCTAAAAGACATTATATTAAATGGATTCCACAAAGAACACAGTTAAAGAAAAAATAATGTGATGAAAACCACTTACTGAAGGTTTTAGTATTTAGTAATCACTGAAGACAAACCAAAAGCGTATTGATTTACTATCCACATGACACAGAGTGATTTATATTAGTTCTATTTATTTATTTATTTGATAGTGACCAGAAAAATAAATAAATAATAATAATAAAAAAAATGTGCATAAGCTTCACAAATTGATTTCTCACCCCCTGGGTGGTATGTAATGAGAGTTACTAGGCATGAAAGAAAAGCAATCTTTCAGCACTTAAAAAAGTTACATGAGGTAAGTACTTTAATTTGCTCTTCTTTTTAACTTTTTTGCCCAATACCTGAATCCATTTTCTTTAAGGTTCAAAAGATGAATGAGTCGATATGAGTTGGGATGGTTTCGATTTCAGCGCTCCATAGAAATCAAGGTCTTGTTGAATGAATAATAACCAATGAACTCTGCAATACAAACTACTATTTTCAAGATATTCAAAAAGTGCTGTTTTAGTGCTGTTTGAGTTAGAGTATCATGTATATAACCTTGAAAAAAAGGATCAAAATCATACTCATGTAATAATTGCCACTTAATTCATTTGTGTATAATAGACTGAGAGCAAACGCAACTGCTTTTTGCGCAAATCCTCCTCTCTGTTCTCTTTTGTTTATCATCAATGTGCAATGACTACACTACATGTAACATCTCAACAGACTATTCTGTCTTTCCTGAAAAAAAAGACAGTAGCTTGAGGCAATAAGTACTCTGAACTTCAAGCCTCTAATGATTTGAGAAGTTGCCAAGAGTTGGCAAACTTACACTAAATGCTTATTAGATGTGTCCAAGGCTGGTAGATCTAATATCATCATCAAAGCAATGTTTTTATAGCATATTAATACATTTACAACACATAATAAACCAAATTTAACACAGACACCTGAAGAGTCCAATATAAAAACAAAACACAGCGGAGTTGCTTACATACTCAACACACGACCTGTATTTTGTCATTGTTTTAGTAGAAGCTACGTTCTTTAAAGAGTTAACACTCTGTGTCACTCTTAATTCCACGGTGTCCCAGTACACTGGGACATCACACAAGTTAAGTTTAAGTTCCTCTTCAAAGATACAATATGTAGCATTTCCACATTAAAATGTCCATTTTATTCACGGTCATGCCACGCTTCATTGGCTCACCTGTTGCTATAAACTCGGAGAGAGTGTCAGAGAGTGGGACAGGAATTGGCGAGTAAAGCTTTAATCATCCATGAACATTTCTCATGTCAGATAGGTTTTCATTGGCAATGGTGGTCATTTAACAACGAAGACAACAACTCCCGTGATCCCACGTTACTTGTCGTCTTTTGTTTTGTTTTGGTTTGTTTTTTTGAGAGACCCCTATTGTCTGAAAGTACATACTATGCTGTTACATTATGAGATTTTTATTTCCTTGTTTATTGATTTATTTTTTTGGATGGTAACATCAACTTCAGTGGTTCATCTGGTGCTCCAATACAGCTATTTTACTATCAACAACTTAAGTGCTATTAGTAGTTGTTTACCAGCTGGAGATGAATGTGAGCAAAGAACCCCAATAGGTCATCATAATTGAAGTGAGACGACTGTGGCTATTGCAATGAACAGTCTGATTCTGATTGCATACAACATGATGTGTTATTATTGCCAATGGTTTTAGCCTGGGGGGGTCATCAGTTGGCAAAAAAAAAAACAAAACAAAAAAAAGCAATTGCCTTTTGGTCTTCGGCCTCGTCTTTGGACTAGCAAGGACCCTGCCTGAGGGTCTAAAGGCAAACACTGGGTCACTGGAGTCTATAAACTACTGCAGCTTGAGGCCACATTCAGCCAAGTTTCAAAGGTGATCAATGAAGTCTTTTATAAGGTATCCAGAACAGGGACGAACTGATGCATGAAAAAGTCGTTGCATTGAGGAGATATAACATTACCACAAGGAAAAATATTCATTAAGTTTTAATTTTGTGTGTGTGTCCTTTAACTCAAACCCACTTGCTGAATGCATATTTTAGCTCATCAGAAGTCTTGATGATGAATTGATTTATTCCTTGTACGCTGTTGCACACTGTATTGTGTACTTTGCGGTCTTCATTATATGAGTGCACTGTGGACTGTGCAAATTACTGCCACCAAACCGCTGCTGTCTCGCCTGTGGCTTTGTTGAGTATTGCTGAGCATGTGCTAGAAAAAATTTCAGTGTAATTTGTGGACCCGCTCGCTGGGCAAAAAAACCCACAGAAATTTCACCAAACTCACCACTTGCAGTTCACCCCAGTCGTACACAGTGGCCAGAAAAGTTTGCTCACGTCACTTAATGTGTTATTTCAAACACTTTGTAAGTCACTGTAAGGATGATATTCAGTTTACTGTTTACTGTTAAAATAATTTGAGAAGACAGAGATATGAGAAATACACAACCTACTGTGTTTCTTCTCCTTTATCTTACTGCTGATTGTACTGGAAAATCACAAGGTGTCTGTGTCTTTAATCCAAACTGTCACCCTATTTAAATAACTGAAACACTGACAATTATTAATGCCTGCAGTCCCACAGAAAGGCAGACACAATCAAATTCATCTCTTAACTACACATACCCAACTAATAACATGCCAGGATAAATGATATACAGTCGGTGCTCGTGAAATGAGACAAAGTTGGAACCTAAATGCTGTATCTGGTGAGACGTTCAAAGTCACAGACAATGCTGTCATTAGTATGAGCTGAATGACAGCGAAATGACTGGTTATTAACATCTTATTAAGGAAAAGTGTGGGCTATTCTGGTTGGATTAGTAGACAGGTGCCATGAAGTTTGGTTTAATTCTGAGCATGTCTGCAAGATCCTCCACAACTGCACTTGAAATATAAAACTAATCACTGATATTAAGGTGACATTTTCACTTTTAGGAAAAGTTTGACCATGCCAAATGCCTTTAGTTTTTTAAATTAAAAAAATGTGAGTTGGAATGAATTAAATACAACCTGAAAGATTAAGGCCACTTAGTCAAGATACAAAGATAACCCAGGCTAAAAACTAATTTTGTATTTTCATTTTTGTATTTTTGTATGGTTGGTATGGTTGTTTCTGAAAACTTTCCATGAAAATTAAATATTCTCCTTCATCTTTTTCAGTTAAAATCCACTTAGATTAGTTAATTGTGAATATCAACTATCAGAACATCTTACTTTACTTCAAACCAAATGACTCATAAAATGGGAGAATAAGTGGTAATGGACTTTTAAACAAAGAAGTCGATTCCAAATAAGCTATGCAGCAGAGAAGAAATAATGGATTTTGCAAATATTTGGAAAAAAAAATATTTGGAAGACAATAACATGTTAATTAGCTGTTGTTGCTCACAGCCATGAGTGCAGTGGAGAGGAGAGAAATCGTGGACTGAAGAAGAGCATGCAGCCTCATTAAAATACATGCAAAACACAACTATTTTGCATCTATTTTGTTTTGATTATCTTGTTGTTTATCGATTATTTATTGTTTTACCTTAACTGGTATGCTGGAGTAGTTTATTACAATGTTCCATGTCTTTCAAAGCGTGAATTATCAGAGTTTATTTGCACAGGAGAAGGAACCCATTAGCTTTGACAGTGTAGTTACTAGCTAGCTCACCTGCCACTCAGTAACTCACGTGGTCACACTGCAGAAACTGAACGCTTAGAGGACGCAGACACGGAGGAGATTCGGCTGGTATGATAGCAACGTGGAAGTACGATTGTTTTAGTTGTTGGGATTGTTTTAGATTGCATCATTAATAAAGCCATATCCTGCCCCAGAAGTCATCACATATCTTTGTTATTTTTAATGCAAAAACAAAAACAGTCACAGGCCTAGAAGTAATGAATTGGCCTCTCTGCACATCCCAGGACAGCACAGCATATATAAAGCTGAAAGGAGGGAAAAAAAATGAATAATCTGCATATCCACTGGACTTATAGAGCAGATGTGATCACCAGCATCAGTGTTGCAAGATGGTAGATGCTAGATTCATTCTTATGGCTGACTCATTGTACTAACATTGGTCATATATTTTAGAAGATATTTTAAGAGAATAAATCCTCTTAACCCAAGGGGTAAAACTGATACTACAACATCAGATGATGCTGCATTCAAAGATTAAATGTTTGAGCAGCACGTCAGCTGTTGTCTTTGTTAACGACTGTAAATACTTACACATTCTTTAATAAAGCAAAACTATCAGCGTCAATTTTTTTAAACATGCCTTAAGTCATCATCAGTCACTTGTTACTCTCCCACTCAAGCACACCACCAGAGGCAAGCTGTCAATCAGAGAGATGTGCTGACAGGACCTGATTGGACAGTAGTAGCAACAGATTGGCACTCCAACCTGCAGCTGATAGCTCAGTCTCTGTCAGATAAAACAGCACTATACTCTGAACCTAAACTTTAGAAAAACAAAAAAGGAAAAGTAGAATGATGACTGTCCCAGCCCACAGGCTGTTCTACGTAATTAAGAATTTTTTGATCATATTCATTTGTCACGAGCAGATTCAGAATATTCAGAATGTTTACATCCATCATTCAGCAGAAATCAGGAATGATTTTGTAGGTAAGGTGAATAAAAATGTGTCCTTTAAGAAGAGCCCGTGATGCACTTGTCAGGACTGCTCCATTAAACCTGGGTACGCTAAAGGTGCAGAATTGTTCAAGCTGATTAACGTCACATACAGCATGTTCAGTTAATAACCTTGTTCTCTTGACAGACCCCCCACCCCCAACAAAATGTGACACCACGGTCATATATAAACTTAGCTGTTAGACAGGGGTGAGCACTCTGTTTAGCCAGCCTCCTCCGCCTCGACCCTTAGGACCTCACGTTGTAGGCGTGTTCTGCTACGGTAAGTTTGAACAAGTTACACTCAATACTTTGTGCAAGATGTACCTAATTGATGTACCTAACCGAATACATTCTAGGCAATTCTTGTAATTATTTTTCCATTATATTCATCATTCTCATTATCTCATAGCTAGTGGGCCTCAGAATCTTATTCAGGTTTCTGTATCTGTAGCTGCAGCATTATAGAAGTAAGCACGTTCTTTGATTAAAATAACTAGCAGGCCTTCACACATGCACCCGTCCATGACACACTGCAAAAACTCTCCATTTATGTGTCTGTACCTTCAGCACCTCTTCAGTCACATCTTTTCATGCTGTACAAACACTAACAGTAACTGTTTTTGTCTTATATTTTTTATAGCCCAAAAGGTTTAGTGTCATCAACCTAATGTAATATAACTTAAAAATAAAGAATGTGACTTTGTCTTTGAACACATTATGATTATTATTAAACAGCAATGGCATGAGCATAGGTTTAGTGTTTACATTATTGATAATTATTTTAGGACTGTGATTTAAAAATGCAGAAAAAGAACATTCCTCTTAACATTACTTCAAGATTGCAAGGTTTGCATCATCTTGTTTGTGAAAGTGAATTCATTTAATGTAGTAATTTAATTAATTTATATGTCTCTTTATTTTTTATGTTTGGTTGCTCCACACAGGTCATGCGCAAATCCTTTAATCTTGCAACATACAGAGATAAACAACATGCAAAAACAATAAGAGTACATTTCAGCTCAACAAGGCATGCTATGTGATGATAAAGTAGACATCTTGTTTGCAAACCTGCGTCTTTTCTATACACAGCTGAATGAAGCCATTGAGCAATAAGGAGCACATATCTGCTGAATCATGCTTCACTTTTATTTCAAAAACTTTTCTTTTTTTTTTACCAGGATGGTCTCTTGAGCTTTTCAGAATTGTCTCTCTACAACCCATAACAATTTGTGAGACTGTCTATATCATTGTAAAAGAGATGTATAAGAGATATTTAGTTTCATACCAACCAAACAGTGACTTGGGTTGTCACATCACAGCTTGAGTGATACAGCCTGAGCTGTCAAAAGCCTTGCTTACCTTCAGGTAAGAAGTGTTCTGAGCACATAGCTTCCATTTGCTGTTTGACTTCAGTTATACAAATAGCTTTCGAAAAAGAATTGACAAAGAACTGAACAGGAATGTGTGTATTTATAATCAACAGAGCAAAATCTCAGTGAAGTTGTGATTTGCCTTGAATGAAAGTCTGAATAAGCTACAGATTGACAATCTATGACGTGGAAACTCTGGGAAAAAATTTTAATGGCCCCATATTTGTATCTACAAATTGTGTATGTTGTTCAAGGACTTTGTTCAAATAACAAAAACCACAATTAAGAAGCTATAAAGTAGACTCACAGTCCTCAGATCTTCTGCCATCAAAGTTAGTAGTGACAATAAAAACTATTTGCACCAGTGATTGCAACAGTGCATTGAATATAAGGTGTTTGTTGTGTTTTGTTTTTTTCTCTATGATTGCCAGCATGATAAAATGAAATGGCTTTTAATTGCATTTCAGTGTTTTGAACAAAACTGAATGGATCTTAAAATCCTAACAAGATTTTAAAGTTACATTGGTTCTCAAATTGGGTCTTCCTAAATCCACTCAAACTGGATTATAGTTGGATTCCTATCTTCCAAATCTACCCATCAATTCAGCAAGCATATGTGTTCATCCACACATTTAATTTCCTTTCTATACTTCATTTATTCTACTTCCAAAATATATGTTTGTTTTCAACAACTGATGTTTTGTGATAAAATAAGCAGAAGAAGCCATACAATGAATTGAGTTGCATCCAAAATACAGTTTGGAAACATCTAAATATAACATCAGACCTTTATTATACTTCTTTTCAAATCTATCAAAATGCTACCAGAGATAAGGATTTCAAGCCATAATAGCTGCCACATCTAGGATCAAAACACTCATTTTAGTGAACTTTTCAGAGCTGAGTGGTGCAGAACAGCGGCAGGTGTCAAATTTATACTACAGAGAACGTTAATCAAAGGTAAAAAGCGAGGAGTGTCTGCTGGAGACTGCAGAACCGTAACAGAACCACATCTATCAGTCAGCGACAACACAGTCAAACTTATAAAATATCTGTCAGGATGCAAAGATGCAGACACATCAGACACACAAGCACACATACAGTATGTACACACAAACGCGCACACACACACGCACAACCGAAGGTGTTCCAAAGTACCTAAAGGGCTCTTGAGTTCCTGGAAAGGTTGCTTCTATGAAAATGGCTATTGGAGAATTCGTGCTGGCAAGTCAGTTTTTGGTTTAATAAATTGTGTTATTGTTAGCTGCTGGATCAATGCCCCATTAACATTGTTTGCCCCTGGTATCATCGCTATGTGCCAGCAAGTATTAGCATCCACTTATTATGGCATTTACTCTGCCTTGCAAGTGGCATTCCTACTGCTTGTAGTTCCATGCATGTGTTACAGACTAAGCAGATAATCTAATCAGAATACAATCTGCAAGGATTTATCTGTTTTGACGGCTCAAGGTTAGAACTGCCATAGTTTGACTGTTCACGGGTGGTAAGAGGGAAATTACATTTTAGAAGTTCGACCTCCCTCCCTCGAGAATGGTACTTGAACCAAACACTCTCAAAGAGATTACTTCAAAGACAGTATTCCTGCAGGAAAAAACAGCATTAACATATTGGAAACAATAACCCGTTCACTATTTCAGTAAACCAAAACAATGAGCAACCATACAAAGACCCCATTGTGATGGAAATTATTCAGGGAAATTGAGGTGTTGCTGTTACAGCACAAGAAAAGTTGATCTTCCCTCAAGTGTGGTGGGCTACAGAAGTCTGTTAGTAAATTTGATCCAGTATCAAATTTTCGGGCTTGACATTTGGAGGTGGTGGTGGGGGGTTATCAAATGTCTATCTCTTAATGAAATTTAAAATTTAAGTACGGGATTTTGGGATGGATTCTGCTACTTCATAGACCTGATGGCATGGCTTAGAGGACTGTTTCAAAACAAAACATTTTTTTTTCTTGAAATAGGCCACAGAAGCTTAAAGGTAGCCTACATTACATTCAAGGATTACCAAGTCAAGGGTATTCACTAAATTTCAATACCAAACTAGGTCATGACAACATACACTAGGATTAGGAAAATCCATATGAAATATAAATGACTATGGTATGCTATGAGATTTTCATCTGTACTCAAATAATCATCTTTATTGTAAGGTATTTATTCCAATTTGCTGTACAATCAAAAAATGAAAAAAAAAAAACTTGAGAAACAGACAATGGGTTTGGTTTGCAGGCTTTGAAGACAATAACATAACATTTCTCAGTGCTTCGGGCATCCTTGTCATCTGACTTGAGATCTTTTGTTTATTTGTGTAAAAGATTGTCTGTATTATTAGCGTGACTCTTGTGAGAACTGTATCTGAAAATTCCTTCACTGTAGACCGTATTTTTTCCCCCTCTCAGAGACAGTTGTCCTTACAGGGGAAAATGATTTAAATGCATAACCTGCCAGATCTTTCATCTGTTAACTACATGTAATTGTTTTTGTTGGAGAAATAAATACATTAATAATTTTGCAAACGATAGCTCCTTCCACCCACATAAGCACATTGCCTCGAGGACAAAAAATGGGCATGAATCAAAATCCCTGATGTATAATCCTTCAAATAGAAAATCCACTTCAAAGTCTTATTTCATCCATCCAAGACTCATATGCTCATGCCTGCTCCACTACAGTCAGGCCCCTCAGGTACTAGTTTTAGGGTCAATGTGCTGATAAAACCAGCTAATGATGCCTTCAAAGACCACTAGGTCTATGGAGGCTGACCACATGAGATTCAACTTTTTATTTCTATATTTATAAATATATATGAGCCCATTTATTTATTAATTTAACCCCCTGCACCTTAGCTTAATTCTTTACTCTTTTCATTTAATATTCATCACTGAACTCTTTTCAAATTGTGGGCTGATTTTGTTTGGTTGGTCTCAGGAGTCTCTGATCAGCCAAGGGTTATTGACAGTTGCAAGTTTGTCTGGGTACATGGATGCGTGTATTAGTGTGAATGTGAATATAAAGGCCCTTGAAAATAAATGTAATACATGAAATAGGATTCTGCACAAAAAAACATAAAACATAAGACTTTTCTGATTCCTTTTATTACCGCCAAATGTAGTCTGGACAATTTCTATCTATACATGTCATAATATCTGCTTTGTAGGGGCAAAAAAATAAAATCCTCCCTCAGTATGGGGCTAGAATGGTGAGGGTGATTTCTGGCATTAAAACATAAAATTTGGCATCAAAAGTGAAAGAAGAATTTAAAAAAAGAAAACAATGGAATTGAAACATTGTATTAGAAAAAGTTGGATTAAGTTCCACCAAAAAAAAAAAAAAAAAAAAAAAAAAAGAAAAGAAAAGAAAACACTGACATTAAAAATTAATCAGTGTCACTGCTTTTCAGTTTCAAATCTCTTTATACCATTTTGGCATGTAGAGCAGGGGGTTACAGGGAGGGGCAAAGACAGTGAGTGATTTGCATAACTGCATACTAATGACAAACATCACTCCTCTGTGCCGGAGGTCTGTTTCAGAGCCCAACACAGCTCTAACATTTGCACACACCTAGCATACAGAGTTCACATCATGTAGTGTGGACTCTGTGTGTGTAGGTGAAATTGGATTTAGGCTGAGTATGAATTCTACAGTTGTAAATGGTGTGAAATCCAACCGAAACAAATCTACTGATTGATTTTAAATTGGATATTTAAAGCAAATTCAAAAGGACTACAATTGTGTTATACTATTGATGCTCATCTTATGTTTATCAATTATCTTGCACAGATTCATTAACTGTTTGACTGCATGTTTGTTTCAGGACGCAGTACAGCCGACACTGGCTCAAAGATGCATTTAGCAGAGTGTTGCTGTTTCTACACTGGTTTCATAATGTAAACTGAATGATGCATCTATAGGCGTGTGATGCCCACAGTTTCTTCCATTATGAGAAAAGACAACCAGAGAAGAATGCAATTCTGCGGTTAACTAATAGCCTAATGAACCATCATTTCTGTAGCCAACTATGCAAATGAATAAAATATATTCTTAGCAAATTGGAGCATGCATGTGTTCAGAGACAAGTCTCATATTCCTGACTGTGCTGCTTAACAGCCGATAGCTAAGACACAAAGCTAAATTTCATTACCAATTATTTTACTCATTTGGTGCCTTTAACTCATTAAAATGTTTTATCACAAGCCGAGCAATAGACTAGAATAACATGGTTTAGCAACGACTTGTACACTTCTTTCAGAAGGGGCTTTATAATGCATAGCTTTACAGATGTGTTTACTATAAAGTGCTAAAGCTAATGTGTTGACATACAACATTTGTCAACTTGTAGCAACAATAAGCCATTAATCATTCAATCAAAGCATTATCCTGGGCTTTGGCATAAGGACATACAATCATTGATGAAAACAGAAAACAAATCTCAACTATAGACAAAAGTACTGGGACACCTGACCAGTGCCCACTGGGACTTTAACGACATCACATTCTAAATACTTAGACACCTTTGCAGCTTTAACAGCTTCCACTCTTCTGTGAAAGCTTTCCACGAGATTTTGGAGTGTTTTGTGGGAATTTTGGCCCATTTATGCAGTAGGGCAATTGTGAGGTCAGGTACTGATGTTGGACAAAAAGGCCTGGCTTGCAATCTCTGTTTCAGTTCATCCCAAAGATTTTTAATGGGGTTGAGGTCAGGGCTCTGTGTGGGCCAGTCAAGTTCTTCCACACCAAAGTCATCCAGCCATGTCTTTATGGACCTTGCTTTGTGCACTGGGCCACAGTCATGCTGGAATAGAAAAGGGCCTTCCCCAAACTGTCGTCACAAAGTTGGAAGCATAGCATTGTCCAAAATATGGTATGCTGAAGCATTAAGATTTCCCTTCAGTGGAAGTAAGGGGCTGAGCCCAGCTCCTGAAAAACAGCTCCATACTTCACTTGAATTCAATACTAAAGAGATCTGCTCCAATACTTTCGTCTATATAGCGTATGAAGATGAGGCCTAACTAGTAGACAACTTTATGTACTTTATGTACTAATGCACAAAAGTTGCTTCAATCCACCCTCAACAGTATCTTAAAATGTTTTCTCCTTCAGTTTAAACACACAACGAATGATGTTCCGGAGTCAGATAAAGGTTTTGATATTTCTCAAACTGTCCAAATGCAAATTTACAGGTCAAACATCTGAAAAATCCCCCAGTGCACACTGGACAACTTCCAACATGTCGACCGCACTGCTGGTTTCATGTAGATACGTTGTGCATATGATGTGATATTTTGTTTGTACCCAGACTTGAACTGCATGGGTTCTCAGTACTGGGCAACACATCAAAAGCTGCCGCAGCATCTGCTGCTTACAAGGCTGCATTTTGTCACTGGAAAGTTTTTCGATGATGACACTGGGTCACATGGTCCCACTAATAAAGATGACCGTGCTGGTAAAATAAAATGTCCTAAAATATACAGTGAAGTTATTTTTTAGGGGGAAAAAAATGATCTTCAGTGTGTTTTTGCTCAATTTGAATCACTGTCATATCGATATTATTCTAATGTTATTAATATATTATAACAATTTAATATTATTTTATATATCCTACTATATTGTAACCTTTTGAACACTGAGCTGTATAAACACAAACAACTCTTGCAAATTTGCAGCCTTTGATTAACTGATAAAGTAACTTTTTTGCTCATGAAGCCCTTTCAAAATCAAATGTGACCACGATAAAAGCAAGTCTGTTTTGCTTAGTTCCTGAAAAACTCACATTTAGAGAGACATGTTTTTCACCAAGCAGTGATATGTGCAAGGTGAGTCAAAGTGTGTCTCTCTGAACCATTTCATATCTTTAAATAAATGAATGTCAGTGTTGTCAGTGTCACAACATATTTGGTTAGATTGAGCAACTCCAAACACCAAAATAATAACAAGAGCTGCTGCAGCAGTGAGTGAGGGATGTTCCTCCAATTCTGTTGTTTCACAGTTGATGCTTTTATAAGCTTACACTGTTTTTGATGATGATTTCCCATGATAAATCATGCGTACTGTATTTCTCAAGGTGCACAGCATGAGGCTGTTGCAGAGTGACAGGGAGTTTAAAGCCGCTAATGTGGCTGACAATGAAAAATCTTCTGAGCATTTGAGGGGAAAGCTGTTTGGCCCCCGAGAAGAGGTAACGTGGCTGGAAGAGATTAACTGATCACAGTTGGAGAAAACACTCTGAAAGAGATTGTGTTTTCTGCTTTATAAGCACGTTACATCTTAGCACTACTGTGTCTTCTGATATATTATTCACAGTATCTATACATTTATCTGTATATCTATATAAATTAAAACTCCATCAACAAAACTTTACGAACAAAACAGTACAGCAAGCAGTGCTTCCTTTGTGCTCCCTTGAAAGCGCAGTTAAAAAACACTACAGTAACAACAAAGTGACGATCACACGCTACTACTGTTACTACTTCTACTGTCTGGAGGCAGTAATCTGAAGCATTGGATCAGTTATGGCTGCGATGCTGACCTTATGAAGTGTCATCAGTTTTATCAATCTAGATTAAAACTGTTATGAACCAGATAAGCATGTGAATCAGTCTGTGCGCCACTAAAATGCCATAGCAGACACGACTGTCTCTTCGCCTTTTGTTAATATATTTGCAGTCACTAACTATTCATAACAAGGTCTACAAAAAATATGAAGATTCTGAAATGCTTCCCTGGTACCAAGCTCCTCAGTCTCCAACGCACTGCTGGACGGACCTTGAAATATGTTGCACTGGTTATACAAGAGGGCGAGGAAGCAGCAGGAGGAGGGCAAGTTAGCTGTTAGCAGACAGTGAGCGGCAGACTGCAGTGTGCTTACAGCTGAGCTAAACACAAAGCAGGACTGAGCATATGAACCTTGAAAATTGGACTCCAGTTTAATATGACAAGCAAGCTTAATGTGACAAGTTTGCAGTTAAGGGTGGTGCAGTGGTTAGCACTGTTGCCTCAAAGCAAGAGGGTTCCAGGTTTGAATCCCAGTCTGGGCCTTTCTGTGTGAAGTCTGCATGTTCACCCTGTGTCTGCATGGGTTTTCTCCGAGTACTCCGGCTTCCTCCCACAATCCCAAAAACATGCGCGTTAGGTTAATTGCCTATCTACATTCATTAGGTGTGCGTGGTTGTCTGTCTTTGTGTGTTGGCTCTGTGACTGACTGGCGATCAGTCCAGGCTGTACCCTGCCTTGCCTGTAGTCAGCTGGGATAGGCTCCAGCCCCCCCTCCCACAAACCCTGATGGATAAGTGGTATAGAAAATGGATGGATGGAAGTTTACACTTAATGCATATACTGAAGTACTTTGGCTGTTTGGATGTAAAAGTACTTTGAGTTTGGAGTTACAGACATTTTATTATTATTATAGCATATTTCACCAAACTTCTATCAGAAATGAAAGTAATCATCTACAAGCAATGACCAAGTGGTGGTTTCAGGGCACAAAGACTGAGAGTCCAGACTGAGACACTGAATTCTGCATTATTCAGTTCTGTGTCTGTTTTTTAATTCTTAGTTCTGTTTTTGCACAGTTTACAGATAACTATTCAAAGGCCTTTATGTCTTACTGTAAATATATACAGTGCCGTAACATGTTTGTTTTTCATATTGTATTTCTCTACTGGGCATTTGTTGTGACAACTAACTGATGTCCTCTCTGTGGTTAGAAAATAAAAAAAAAAACAATCAGTGCAGGTGGAAAATGAGGTTGAGCACATATTTCCCGAGAGATTAAGCTCCGATTCTCCATTTCTTGTTTCCACAGCTCCAATTAACAGCTTTGGTACCAATTAGTAAAATCAAGCCTTCCCTGACAGAAAACCCAAGGGGTTGTATGTGTCAAGAACCAGTGCTGGAGCTGGAAAAAAAAAGTTAGCAAAATAAGCATGAATCTCAGTCGGGAATAACTGGGGCAATGAGGTTAAATGTCTTTGTTCTTTGTGTTTTTATTTCCTTTGGGTCATTATTTTTCACATCCAATTATATATACCTAGTGGCAAAAGTGAATCATTTCCAAACAAATCAGTAAGTCACTCAGTGATTTCTTGACATTTTGACAACCGATCTCCTTATATGCATACATAGTTTGAAATGCGTTCTTGACTCTTTGCTATAGAAGAGAAACACTAACACGTACAGCAGTCCTTCTCTTCGCGCTCCCATACTCTCTCCCAGATCCATCTACTCTTAAGCATCCTCTTGGGATAATCAGGTGTCTAGCTCCAGATATGGCAGGAGTATCAATCTGAACAATGTGCAGACTACCTACAGGCCTTGCCCAAAGCAAACATGTTTATTAGAATGCCAGGGATAACAAATGACTTAACACGCTTCCCTCCTTAATAACCCTGTACACCTACAAGATAACAATAACAGAGATGCCACAATGAGTGCTCCTTAATTCAATTAAAAAAGCATGGACGATGAGCATGCCCTGTAAAGAGAAGTCCTTGAGGCAGTGACAAACTACAAGGCTGAATGTCTATGAGAGATGCCAGGTGAACATTTTATGTGAGTCTTGGGCTGGAAGAGGGAGAGGCTCATTCTCCAACTGTATAGTCTCATTTCAATAACTTATTATTTTCTTTCCACAGGACTATTGTAAATAATGCATTCGTACACATGTGTAGCCAAGTCTTGAGAGGCTTGGTCCATTCTCTCTCTGTTGAATACCCTCTTTTCAGTTACAGTCACAGCCTTTGGACAGTTTTAATCGTTCATATTTTTATCTATCTATATGTTTTATTCTAATTAATATAATGGCAAGATTATATCTTTGCAACAGACACAACACCTCTTGGTAGGAGAAGAACTACTGCATCACAGCTGATGTTTTGTTTTTTGATGTTTTTCAGCCATCCCTGCCTCTTTAGAATAACATCCCAGATTTGGAGATACTGACCCCAAACATCACATGAAATGGGTTTTGCTCTTTTGGAAATCACTTGATTTCTAAACAAAATCCTCCAATTGTTAGCTGTGGTAAAGCAAGAGTGCATGCTGCAAAGCAAATGAAGAGAGCCCCCCTGGCAAAGAGCTGTGGAGAACGGGTGACAAGGAGCATGACTTTCCATTTTCAGTAATAACTAAGCACTGGTGATGTAAATACAGGAAATAATGGATTAAACATAGAATTTTAGCATTCAGTAGAATTGTCAGCCACAAGGCATAAGGCTTATGCTGCACAGGCTGTTCGGTAAAATGTAATGAGTTGTTTCCTGCATCTGCATCTTCTTTTTTTCATGTTCAGTATGTGTCTCACCAATGTGTTTTCAAAACTTCACTGAATGACCCAAAGGGAGCACTAAAGCGATAAGGCAAACAAGGTAGCATTTTTGTCATCCCTTGTTATCTCCATAAAGACAAACCGCCATGTTGCCAAACCATTAACACAGATATACTACAACACAGCAACTGTTTTTCTCAGCTTATTTTAGGATACATCACGACTGACAGTTTAGTTGCAAGTAGGCTCCATACTCCTAAATGAACTGACAGAGACACAGAGGGTAAAACAAGTCTGAAAACTGTTGTTAAGGTAAAGGTTGCTGATAATTAGGATGCTAATTAATATATGACCCTGCTGTCTGGCTGACCGGCTGTTCACCTGTAACATGGTTAATCATTTTAAGGTATGAAAAGTATTTTCTCTTTCTGAAACACATTCATGCACACACATATGAGGAAAGTAGTGAGGACAGAGAGGGTTATACAACAACACATACATTTTTCCTTACACATTTCTTATAGAGACAAACAAAGACATTGTGCTATTTGCTACTTTCCTTTCCACATACAGTATATACACTTCTGTGTGCATTACTCTCTCCATGTTGTATTCAGAGAAGCATATCCCTATCCAAGAACCTGGCCCTCTCACTAATGTTCCTCCTTGTCAGAGACAAAGGGGTTTTAAGACTGGAGGATTTGGCAGGCTCTACCACTTGCAGGCAATATTTCAACCCATCCATCTAGCTAGGATAATAGAGTGTCCTTGCCTTTCAACGCCCGGAGGAGTGACCAGTTATCACAAGCCACCAGCCCCGTTGTTAATAAAACAGGGGATGGGAGGATCAAGTTGAGAAGGATGATAAAAAACGAAAGAAGGACGCAAAGAAGGGAAGAGGAGAAACGGGTGCATGTTATTTTGACAGACACCTCGCGAAGGTGAAGCTGATCACGGTCAGCAGTCAGTTACCATGCTGGCAGGAGTTCTCTTTTAACATCTTAGCTTTGGTTTCTGTGAAGATAAATTTAGCCTCATCACATCTCTCTTCAGACCATGGAAGGGGAAGGTGGGGGTGAGGAGAGGGGGGAGATGAGAAGAATTGGAGTGGAGAGGTGGGGCACGAAGTGTTAGGCTGATCTAGCTAATGGCCAAACTGACCTTCAGAGAAAGTCGAACACTAAGAAGAGTAAGTAGTGTGTCATACAAAGCCACTGCAGCTTAATCCAGGTTGTTTCCATCAGTCCTGACTTCACTGCTGCCTTATGATTTTAAGCAGGTATCAGAGTTTCCACTTTGTGTAGAAAAGATATACTTAAGCATAGGTACCATCAGTTTTTAATGCACCATTTGAATGTTATAGTAATGCTGAGACTAGTTAGCTTGCCTTATTTTTCTACCACATTATCTGCCTAATTGGCCCCCAGTGAAATGTTGTTTACACACAAGCACAAAGCCCCTGAACAGTACAAACACGGGCAAAAAATAAAATTCATACCAAGAGTTAGATGTAAAATCACTAGTACATTAAAACAGGCCACGTCTTCCAGCCTATGCCGAGGATAACACCATCACAGTGAAACATTCATGGATCAAACAATCTATCTGTCTATCTGCCTCCAGTAACTGAAACAATACCTAAATCTGTCACAAGTAAGAGTGTGTTTGAATTTCACTGATTCCTCAGTGTGTGCTGGACAACCTTTATTAACCATTATTCATGTAATATAAGAAGCAACGTAGGGAGTAGGGTAAGAGAAGTATTAAAAGCAATGATAAGGAAAGTGTGTGTGTGTGTGTGTGTGTGTGCGTGCGCACGGGTGTGCATGTGTGTTTTCTGTGCAATTTGCATTGCTGGAAAGAAGGATAAAGACAGCCAAAATTTCTGCCTACCTTATACAGCTTGTACTATTTAGTAATTGTTGAATGTAAACAAATTATACTTACCATAACATGAAATTTCTTTAGCCTTTCTCACCACGAACAGAGCATCATTGCTGAAGACACAGAAAGGCTGACTAAAGCACAGTAATGTATAGAGGCAATATCATGTGGAATTTTAGCATAGAGCAGCACTGGTTTCATATAAAGTAATATAACCCCAGGCCATTCCGCTAGTTTTATCACATTTTTTTCCATTCTGCAGTCCATGGAGCATTTCTCTGCTGTGCTTGATTGAGACACAGTCTTCCTCTTAGGATCACTGTTGAATTTCACCTTTAAGTTTTCCTGTCAACAAAGCCTTTAAAACATGCAGCAGTTTCTAAATCTCAAAGAAAAAAAAAAAGATTCTTTGTTGCAGAAAATTACATCTTGAAGCTACCGTGGTCAAGAAGGCAATTTATTTTACTTGATTCACAGAAGGCTATTCAAAATGTTAACAAATTCTTGTTGCATACTGGGCTGCAAGGCACTATTCAAAGAAAATTCACAGGGAGAGTTATTGGTATTTTTTTTTTTTTTTTTTTTTAAAAACTGTTTAAATAAATCTAAATTCCAAAATAGCATGTAGTTATCTGTTTAATTTCTTTTGGACTCACTTGATTAAGTTTATTATTTTTCTAAATAGTAGCAGTAACCATCAGAGATCACAATATGACCTTTGAAAAGGAAAGCAAAGCAGGAAAACAAAATGATATTACTAAATCTGGTTTGCAAAAGATTACTGTCCAAGGCCAAACGGACAAAAGCAGCAACAGTAAGGAAACATGCCAAACCAAAGTCTATGACTAATACAGGCTCCACATGGGCCAATCAGTAGCAAGATGCATCATACATTTGGAGCCACAATTAGATGAGCAAATATGGTCTTATACCGTGTGAAACGTTGACTCTTTGTTATGCTCAAACCACTACAAAATACAAACAGCACTGAAGACAACAGTCCCATGATGCACAAGCCACTCTTGTTTCAAACAGATTTCATTATGCTGGTGTCTGAAGTGTATATTAGTTATTAATTTTCTTTCTTTTTTTTATCCTAACCAAACATTTCAAGGACTGGAGTTACTTACAGCCTTTTATTTTGCCAGTTTTTGGCAAAAAACAGAACAGCAGTGAAAAAGTCATGACCTTTCAATATCTGAAAATTGACTTTAGAGGAAGAATCCAATGACTTGTAGCTCATTCACTGCTGTGCAATTGTATTGTGGGAAGCTCAATGTGCTATCACTGTAGTATTACTGGCTATTGTATTTCCAAACCCCCTAAAGTCTCCTCTCTTATCTCGTCTCATACCCAAATATGATTTACCTCCCCCATCACAGTGTCTTTCAAAAGTCCACATACCGTTAACATTAATAGCTGTGAGAGTCTGTAGTATTTTACTAATGTGTTTTTCCAGATTGATCAATGCATTTTAGAAAGCAATGTGTTTTGCCTTTGTGTAAACCACATAAACGTATTCAACACTGGCTCATCTTCAGTCTCCACAGTGACACCCACAAGAATTGTTTCTGACAATATGACTAACATCACCTTGGCATGGTAGAAATTGACAAAACTTCCACTTAATTTTATTAGTCAGTTCAATGTTTTACAAAATCTATCAGTAATCAAAACATGCAATGACATGCATGCATCCCATTTCCCTCTAAACAATGAGAAAATGTGTCTTGTAGCGCCGGGCGCATTTTCTCTTCCTTTTTACCAAATATGTTCAATTTAAATTGCCATTAAAAAGTCTACAATCAAAGCCTATTAGTCTTGTAAGCACAAATGAGCTGAACAACATATATCTCAGAAAGTTGTTCTACCTTCTCTGCACTCTTGCCTCAGACGATACTTCTGCCTCTCCCGACTCCTTAATCTTTTCTTGGTTCAGATGTTTCTTCAAACTCACACACCTGCTTTGCACTCCTGAATTTGCGGAGCCTTAATAATTGTTGTCAGTCTCAATTTACAGCATAACACAGTGTTTGTTAAACAGCAGTTTGTCAAAACAAGAGCGTCTGCACCTAGAAACTAGAAGCTAGAACAGACCCGTTCCTCATGAAAAGCAAAAAGTAAACGTCAGTCAGTTCTTATTCATTGCACCTGTCTTACTTTTTTTGACACAGAAAAGAAACCTAGGCTAAATTGTGAATTTAATAAAGCAATGTCATGTCACAGATCATTTTAGTGGCTTTCAGAAAATACTTGTGGGCATACAGCTTTGATTGCTTTGGATTCCCTCCATGCCAATAGTATTAGTACATCTGAAAAGTCCAAAGTTCCAAACACTAATGGATATACATGACAGTTTAAATGTATTGATCCCTTTGAGTCTGGGGAAGACATAAAGAAAATTTTCTAATAAATTAATATATTGATTTATTTACTCATTTAAATGACTTCTCCAACCTTTTAATGTATTTATCCTGTTGTGAATAGCTACCGTGGAGAATGCCATTTGCTCTCGATTGTGACTAGTTTACATGACAAACTCCATGCCTATCCATTTGACTTTTGAGTCAACTTTTAAGGGGAAGTTGTCTATGTGGCCCAGCCCTAAGTTTCATTAACCATGAGAGGAAATATCTTCTGCTAGCTGTGCCTTTTAACGTAAGTTCTTGCCACTCTCCCATCCTCGTCCTCACCGCACAACAACTCCCTGATGCAGTCCAAATGGCAAAGGAAAGGAAATTATCGAACACCAATACAATAAAGCTGTCTGGTAACTTAATAGGACTTCTGATAGGGGCAGTGTGGCCAGTCTTGCTTTGATGCGATAATGAGAGTCATCAATCCCTCTTGGAATGGAAGAAAGGGGTCTCCCCTGCAGGATGGTGTGAGAGCATGTATGAATTTGTGTGTGTGAGCGCATGTTTGTCTTTGAGCTTCTTCAGTCCAGTGAGGCCCAATGCTTTAACGCTTTAACGAAACCAGGAAGAACTCCCATTGAATACAGCTCAGAGGAGAAATTCTGTTCATTAAATAAGGCTAAAGTCCTAATATTGACGTTGTGAGCTTTAGGGAGATGCAAGACTGTCCCATATATCATATGAAAGGTCCCTTCAAGATTCTGCACACACACACACACACAGAGACACCCATCTTATCACATACATTAAAATTCTATGACGTGTGACATGGTTTTTGAAAAAAAAAATCATATTGTTACTAAATCTTTAAAATGGCACTTATTCTGTCTCTCTTTTCTACACAGTGAAGCTCATTCAACTCTAGGAACAAGAAGAAAAACACATTTTTGACTGGAGGGAGAATTTAGCCATTTATACGTTTTGGGAATAAGTCTCAGGTTAATAAAAGGGAGATGCCTCACAGTAAGGAGAAAAGTAACATTTGCTAATGAGGCTTAACATGAATTATTGTCTAATAAGAGAAGTGGCAATTCACATTTCTGTTCACGTGACAAGGTGCTGTGACCTTGTTTGACCTTGAAAAAAAATCATTCATCAAACTTTAAACAAAGGGCTATTTTCTGGTTTATTTTAAGGTATACTATGGGAGATTTCCTTAAAAAGTGCAAGTTGTTAGCACGTTTATATGTGTAGTATGTCATCTCTGTGAAACTATCAGAAAATGATTTATTTCTGTTCATCCTGCTCCCTCTCCCTTCTCTTCATTCAAACTAAAGCTTACTTGACCACAGTTCTCTCTCTCTCTCTCTCTCTCTCTCTCTCTCTCTCTCTCTCTCTCGACTGTTGAGCCAGGAGGGAATCAGAATCAGAATCAGAATCAGAATTCCTTTATTAATCCCTGGAGGGAAATTCTTGTTTCTACAGACAATTGCACATGCAGTATTCCCGACCAAGAAAGGAGAAAAGTGCAGAGTATATAAATAGGATAAACAAAAACTAAAATCTCAAGTACGGTAGTATTTACAAAAACTGTATTCAAAAAATTTTTTAAGAAAATTTAAAAATACAGGTATGTACAATGTGTAAAAGTAGCCAATATGTACATTGTATAAACAGTGAGTGTGTCCGTCACAGTGCTGAGTTTAACAGTTTGATGGCGACAGGCAGGAATGATTTCCTGTGTCGCTCTGTGGTGCATCGTGGCAGTATGAGTCTGTTGCTGAACGAGCTCCTGTAGCCGATCAGCACATTGTGGAGAGGGTGAGAGGGAAAGTCCAGTATAGTTCTTATTTTGGACAACATCCTCCTCTCAGACACCACTGTCAGAGAGTCCAGTTCCTCTCCCACAACATGGCTGGCCTTCTTGATGATTCTGTTGAGTCTGTTTGTGTCCCTCGCCCTCAGGCAGCTGCCCCAGCAGGCAACAGCATATGTGATGGCACTGGACACCACCGACTCGTAGAACATCCTCAGCATCGTCCTGCAGATGTTGAAGGACCTCAGCCGCCTCAGAAAGTAGAGGCGGCTCTGGCCCTTTCTGTAGACCATGTCCACGTTCTTGCACCAGTCCAGTTTGTGGTCTAAGTACACCCCCAGGTATTTGTACTCCTCCACCACCTCCACAGTGTCCCCTTTGATGTTGATAGGGGTCACTGGAGCCTTAGTCCTCCTCAGGTCCACCACCAGTTCCTTGGTCTTTGTCACATTGAGCTGTAGGTGGTTTTTCCCGCTCCATGTGACAAAGTTGTCCACTACCGTCCTGTACTCTCTCTCATCCCCCCCAGTAATACACCCAACCACTGCAGAGTCATCAGAAAATTTCTGAAGATGGCAGGACTCTGTGCAGTGCGTAAAGTCTGTGGTGTAAATAGTGAAGAGGAAGGGAGAGAGGACAGTCCCCTGTGGAGCCCCGGTGTTGCTGATCACTTCATCTGACAGGCAGCACTTCAGGCGTACGTACTGCGGTCTGCCCGTCAGATAGTCTGCGATCCAGGACACCAGTGGGGCATCCACCTGCATCGCTGTCAGCTTCTCAGCCAGCAGAGCCGGCCTGATGGTGTCAAACGCACTCGAGAAATCGAAGAATGTGATTCTCACAGTGCTTGCCGGCTTGTCTAGGTGAGTGTAGACTCTGTTCAGCAGGTAGATGATGGCGTCGTCCACTCCAAGGCGGGGCTGGTAGGCGAACTGAAGGGGATCCTGAAGTGGTTGGACCATGGGCCGGAGCTGTTCCAGGACGAGTCTTTCCAGGGTCTTCATGATGTGTGACGTCAGGGCCACAGGCCTGTAGTCCTTGGGGTCGCTGGGACGCGGCGTCTTCGGGACAGGAACGAGGCATGACGTCTTCCACACCACGGGGACCCTCTGAAGACTCAGACTCAGGTTGAAGACATGATGAAGTACTCCGCTTAGCTGGGGGGCACAGGCTTTCAGGACCCTGGGGCTCACACCATCTGGGCCTGCAGCTTTGCCTGCACGGAGTCTCTGCAGCTGTCTTCTCACCTGGTCAGGGATAGCATCTGACATCTTTACATGTAAGGTGCTGCTTCCAGTCCTTCAAAGTCCCCCTCCAGTCAAAAATGTGTTTTTGACTGAAGGGGGACTTCAATGTTTGATCTTCACTGTATACAATAATGTATGTGCAGAGTCTGACACTATAAGACTGTTCTCTGTGCTCAGTGAAAATCTGATTTTAAGAGGTCGGCATACAAGCAGGATTTGTGACATCACAAGATTGGAAGCCAGTCTTGGACCAATATGCAGCATACACAAGTGTGATGTGGAACCTTGAAACCTCCAGTGCGCATGCACTGAGAATGGACTTTACAATGAAGTAGGAGACATCCTGTGTCCAACAGTTACACTCGTGCAATCAAAAATATTGTTTATATTTTAATGAGGGAGAAGAAATAGGTGCCATTGTGGAATTTTAATGTGGTAATTACACTTTTTTTTTTTTTTTTTTTTGCAAAAACCACGTCAGACAGACATTAGAGAATTTTTATGTACGCCTTAATACATGTGTGGAGGGGCTCTTTAATGAGCATTCTGATGTATTGTATTAGAGTGGGGAGAGAAAGACAGAGAAAAAAAGACTGTCTAACGACATCAGTTTCTCAACACTGTAGTGTGGATCAGGCTGGCAGTGGAATACTAAGATTTGATTGTGCACTCCTTGCTTTCACTCCGTGCCCAGTATATGTTGTAAGTTGTAAGCTTAACATAGTTAAACAGGGCCTGAGGAAAGTATGTGTGATTGTGTGGAGGGGCAGGAAAGTATGGCAGGCAAAGGTCAAGAGGCATCTTGTGCTTGCAGCTATGGACATGTTAAACAAGCAATGAAGTCTCAAACATGGTTGTCCATTTATTTCAAAGAAAGCTGCTCACAAAGAGGGTATATAGAAAGAAATGTCTAATGGTTTCTATTCCCAGAATTCCTGCACGTTGGAGTCTTTCTCTCATTCTGCAACAACTGTCCACGTGTAGTGTTCAGTAACTGTTTTACACTCCTTTGGCCTGTTGTGTTGACTCAAGGATTACCCAAGGATTTGCTCCAAGCCCGACACAGTAGATGTCGACAAATTAATCATTTTGGCTGCTTAATCTGCACTGAAATGATGTTTTACACAGGGTGGAACTTGGAGCCGATAGTCGCCAATTGGTGCGCAGCATCCATCAGTCAACTTCTCAGATGAATTTACTGACTCTGATTGAGAATAATGACTCAAAAAATGTTCGAAATCGTTCCCATCTAGATTTTTTTCTTTTTTTACTGTATGATGAGTTTCAGATGTATTTATTTGTTACTTTGAATTATCCTTTATTACTCTAAATGTAATTTTCATTCATCCAGATGTATTTATTTATTTATTTATTACACTGACTTTAGGTCAGTTATACAGTCTGTGATATCAGCTGATTAGTTTTAGCTTTTTGCTGCTCCAAACTATTATTATTATATCAGCTTTTGAAAATCCACTATTAACCTCTACAAAGGAGTATAGGCAACTGGAACATCATGCCTGTAACTCTGTCTTACCACATTTTCTGGTGGATCCAAGGGAGCACAACAGATGACAAATGTTTAATGTGGGGAAAACTGTGAATGCAACAAATGAGAATAAAGGGATAACAATTTGTAAAAGAAATTGTTGTAAACATGTTTTCTCAGCTTCAGAGAAAGCTCTCACAAAATATGAGACGTAATTTCAAATGTACTGGCCAATACTTTGTAAGATATGTGTACACTTTGGAGCAAGAATCAACAAGAGTTTAAGTATATTTTCATAATTGATTCTGTATGCTGCAATCACTCAACTACAGTTCACACAACAACAACATGCGAACAGCAGCATTAAAAAAATATCTTTACAATGAGGGGGCAAAAACTTGGCTGACTTAGAGGGGCTCTATTGACAACAACTTATTAAATCAGTAACTCTCCATGGTTTCACTAATGCCTGAGCAAAGACCTTCACCTCAGACAAAGACACCTCGAGGTTCAAGTTTTCCAGTGGAATATTCCATGCTCACAATGCAGACATCACGAAGAATAGATCAATACAGCCGGGTAGACAGATACAAAGACAGAGAGATAGATGGAAAAAAGATAGACCAATTGGACAGGGCCGCATCTGCACACAAATCTCCACCCACTGTGTATAATACACCATAATAAGTAGAAAATGTACAGACAGCAAAGTATTCCTGTATCATGAAAGGGCAAAAATAAGTAAACCTGGCATTGTGGTTTACAATGAGGGCAGAATATGGTGAGACTCTTAGTTTACAAAAAAACCCTCCTCCTGACGCACTGTAGTTGATAACAGAAAGTAAGAAAAACTGACATCATTAAGATTCACCAGCGTGCAAGCACAGCAACACAAGCAAACCTCCTCCAACCCCCAGATGACTATCAAGCACTGTGTTTTCTAAGCATGGAGGTAATGAGACAAATACTTATTACTGAAGTAAAAATGGCACAGATATTAGCATTGCATTAGGCCCTGAATTTAATGATGTTGTAAGTACAATATGCCACAGTAACTAGAGGCAAAATATATTTAAACTTTATATAGGGAAGAAGGAGGAAGGAAAGAAAGCAGTCTGTTTCAGTGCAGTGTATGTAAGCATGGATGGAGTCATTAATGAGAGAATGACACTGAACATAACAAATCATAAGAGCTTAACATGCCATTGCACGGGATGCTGAAGTAAAACTGCTGTGCAACATAATTAGAGCTTATTAAAAGTAATGACTCGTGTTAAGTGAAACTATGGTGATCATTTAGTGAGAAAAGGGACCATCAGTACTCACTAAAGGGGTGCAAGGGGTCCAATATTCAGGGTTCAGCTCAGCTCGCGGACGGAGGTCCAGATATTCAGGATTCAGTTCAGTTCGGGCACGAGTTAATGTCCCCTTTATGGAAGATTGAAGAAAAAGTCTGTTAGAGTTGCTTATTTAGCTTTAATTTGTTTGCCATGTATTCAAGTACTGGTTGTGGAATAAGACTCACAAAGCCCAATAAATGTCACTCTTGTGGTAAGAAAAGTTAACACAATTATAATGCAAAATCCTTAAAAAAAAAATCATAATTTTTAATCACACCTATTTTACTGCCCTCAAATGAGTTTGACTCTGTACTGTCTTTACTGAATGAAGATTTAACATGAGCAAAAATATCATTAACTTTAATGAATATTCACTGTAGAGCAATTAAAAAAATGCCAAGTTAACAGTTCACAATGAATTTTCAGCAAGACTCCCTGTAAAATGAAGAGCAAATTATATTCAAAATGAGGTTAGCATCCAGTTTTCCATTCCTTAGGCCTATTCCACTAGCCTAAATGACAGGCCAGTGGAATAGACTGAATCTGCTGGGCCCCGTGAGGTCTATGATGTATACTGTAATTATCTGCTGATTCTCAAAATGGCTGTGTGTAATGAGGCTATGCTGCATGAAGTCCCAGGCATAAATCACTGTCTTTAACTGACTTCCAGATGACCAACAACAACACAGAGCAGAGAGAGAAGGGAAAGAGAGGAGGGAATGGGTTATCTGGGCAGCAGCACTATATAGCATCCAACTTGTGCTTCTTATCAGCACAGGCCATGTTGTTCACCAAACTTGCTTACCTAAAACAGTTTTCTGTCTCCTAAAAATAGTGACTTGCACTTATTCTCAGTTCATTCATCTGTTTACGGCTTGACTACCAACGTTAACCGCTGTGAGCTTTATTTAGCTATGCAACGCAGGTGGCGACTTTTCATTGATGCTATGTTAGGCTGAACTATTTTGAATGGCAGCATGCCAGTCAGTCTGTCAGACTGTCTGCTGTCATTGGCATGAAATCATTTCCACACAAAGAAGCCAGCCCCACCAAAGCACACACACGCACACACACAAACACACACAGAATATGAAATTAACATTTAGTCAACAGTTACTTATAAGAGTACTATAGACCATATACAGAACTGAGTGGATGGCAACATAGCATGAATTTCAGTCAGATAGAACAATATCATTTGTTGACGGCTGTCCCAACAGAAAAGTAATAAAAATAAATAGATGGGTAAAATTTTCAAATCATTGGTTAGAACGTTGTCATCAGTGAACATCAGCAAGTAGCTGAAATCTCCAAGTTAATGCGGGTTGATTTTCAGCATGCAAGTATCACAGTAAGAAGAAAAATAACACAAATAACCATGTTACTCTTAAACAGTAAATATGATTTATTAATTGCACAATTCTAGGGGAGAAACCGAAATAATGAGGTTATTATCCTCTCAGTCCCAGGCTAGGAAACGCCGCTTGGGTTGGTGGTCAGATGGGCCTTTTAAGAGTCAGAAGCCCCACCAAGCAGATTCTGTATCTCAATCCATACTCAAGCACTCTGCTGATCAGCTGTCTCTGGTGTTAATAGTAGAGCAGATAAGCAAAAAAAATATTAAAAAAATATTTACTGCAACTCTTTAGTGATCCTTTGGAAAAATTGCATTAATGATGTAAATATTAAATTGTTCAAAACATTATATGACTTCCTGATTCCTGTTTTTTAGCAGCAATATGTACTTTGTCTGCGCACCACTCAAACTGTCTTATTGTAGCCTATTTCTGGACCTTTTTAATACTTTTAAAAATTCATCATTTATCAAATTTTCAAGTAATATAATGAGGGGTGAGAACCAGAGGGGTCTAAATGGCATTTTGGGCGAAAGTGAGTAATGTAACTTGTATCAAATTATAGCTCTTGATGAGCTCTTCCTCAGCCAAAAGGCCGCATGTGAATTCTAAACCAATCCAGAGTTATTATTCAAAAACCAAAAGACTTGACTCTGAACACTCTAGTGCTATTTGGGTCCAAAGGATTGGCTGAAGTTCCCTTAATACATCAAGAAACAACAATAACAGCATATATAAATTGATTTTATACATATTCTTTTCAATAAGCATCAAAACATTATTCATTAAATGTATTGCCATAAACATGTTTTATAAGACCATCTTTTATTAAGACCATCCAAGCCCATTGGATCTACCACCATCCTTGGCAACATAGACTTGGATGACACAGCAAGCTACCAAAGCATGCAGCACTGAAAAAAGGTATCTCTGCCTGCCTTGCTGATTACCCAAACCTCCAAAAATAATCTGCCATCAAAAACGGAAAATAAACAACTAAAAAAATAATCAACTGGAGGTGCCACACTCAAAATCTGGATGGTAGAGCGTGACAGAGATCAAGACAATAAGAAACATTATGTGAACACCTTAAAACAGACTCCAAGCTATATTGAAAAATCTCATCCTACTGAAATATACACCATGCTGGCCATCCACTGTGGTTAAATTGCTTCTTAACAAAAACAAAAAGGAAATTTTGAGTGCAAACTCCCCCAACGGCACTAAATAAAATGTCTGCATGAAACAAAAGGAATTTATACCACAAGTCAGAAGTGAGAGCAAGAAAGCGAACACAAAAAGATCAATATTAGATCAGATCAGTTTGATCTTTAGTTTGCTTATTACGCCCAACCTTATTGAATTTCAAGACAATGACCCTTTCAGATTTTGAACTTGACACCACGAACATAACAAAACGTGTGAAAACATTTTCAAACTCAGCAGTCTATAGTGCAAGTGTTAAAGTCATTATTACTGTCAAGAAATGTTCTAACAGTTTTAGGAAGAAACTTTTCCTCAGTAGTTTCCCTGACACATTCTTCCAATTGTTAAAAAAAGATGAGGGAAAAAAAGGTGAAAAAAGGGTAAAGCAATACTTAGAACCTTTATCTCATTAAGCATCATCTTAATGTATTCCACCTGTCTGTCACTCAAATTAAAAGAAGTCCTCCTCCATAAACGGATCAGAATGTGAGATTATTTATTAGAACCTAGCCATTTATCACCAGTGTGATAAGTGACAGAAAGAGGAGAAGTAAGAGTGGCAACATTGTCAATGATCCGTTTTCACTTAAAAATGTCACAGTTATCATGGTAAATCCCTGGTTGCAGTGTGCGATACTGTCAACGCTGACAACAAAAATAAGGTACATGAATAAAACAGATTATTGAGATTGATTGAGTGCTGGCAGCAGTGTTGGATGTCAGTATACTTTTCATTTTTCATTACCTAGAATGGCAAAAGTAGAACATTTTGGATCAAGGTGAGCAGCAGAAGGTAAACTGATGATTACAGTTATAGGAGCACAAAGAAATCTAGAGCGTCTACTTTCGCCTTCATGTTTTCCGCTATCAAATTTTGTATTTGGACTTCCTCATTTTTGACTAATAATTTAAGAATTCTATCCAAGACCAAGTGATGAAATAGTGGAGTAGCAAATTTGGTCTCCATTTTAACGGATTCAGTGAGAAGCTGAAGACACTGAGGTTGACATGTCTGATGGACAATCCCACATTGAACATATGTTAAAAATTTCAGTGCTGTTGAGTGAACAGTTGCATTATGAAAGGAGACCAAAATGAAATTCAGAACTTCAACCAGAAAGCGATCGCAATGCCTGTGGCAACTGACATTAAATTTTGTGGCTAGAGGCATGTTTCACATCTATCCTGCAATGGAAGAGTGGTGGAGGAATACATTTTCAGTTGGTGTAGGATGGACTGGCATCCGCCATGGCCAGTTACATCATCACAGTCTGGACAAATAAAAAGCCCCTCCCAAAAAGAAAAAGATCTCCTTGTGTGGGAGATGCAGCATCATGACAAGTGAATATATGGCACTCTGTATTCACGTGGGAGGATGTACAGTAACACATTCGCTGTGTTGTTCAGGTCCCCAAGAAATCATTGCTCAATTCAAGAACAGGTTAAAGGATATTAGAAAAAAGAGATATTCAACACCAGTGCTGGCTCCTTTAGCCATTTCCTGACATCTTCAGTGGGTGCTGACACTTCCACAGTTTTCATTTCATACATCACGGGGCACAGAAGACAATCATTCACACCACGAACTCATTTATATGTACAATGCACATAAACAAAAACTCATGTAGGAAAAGAACTGTTCGACAGTGAGTACAGGTGCAATTTGGTGGGCAATACCAGCTCAAATCCAGCAGAAAACATTCACACCTACGTTTTTAAACCTGCTTGACCTGTGTTGGGTTAGTGTGGGTTTGGAACCTATTTCAGCATAGAGACAGGTTACACACTGGGAAGCTTGCCATTCTGTTACAGAGCTAGCACACATGAACAAACAATGTTATTCATGTCTATGAGCAATTTATAGTTTGCAGTTTACCTAAACTGCAAGTCATTGAACTGTGAAAGTGGAGCACATGAAATGCACATGAATTCACACCCAGAACCCCTTTACTGTGAAATGACAATCCTAACCGCTAAGCCAAGACCCCAGAAACTGCAGCTACCTTCAAAATTTAACACAGCCAAGTTGACAGTGAGTCACCAAAAATGCCAAATGGGCGTGAGCAGGAAAACATTGGACAACCATGTGGTTTTGTCAGCACAAAGCTCAGCTGTGCTCAGCAAATCAGATCTGGGATATTTTTGCCAAATAGCGCCCAGTTCTGTAACCACTTTGCCTCTTTACTATGCACGCTAAAAACTCCAACAGTTTAGCACTGGTTGTGTAGTTAGCTGTTTGCTCTGGAGGGCTCAGGAGAGATGCACTCATGATTTTTGATTAAATCTTTTCTTCTCTTTGGATAACTGAAGTATATATTAAGTATAGTTTTCCATTTAAAAAGTTCATCTTTATCACACACAATTAATATTAATCGCTTTGGAAAACCTTAAGAAAATAACCAAAGTGTAAAGGCAAAAACAATAATCTAGGTCTACTGCTGAAAACCTGTAAAGTTACTGTGATGAACTTGTCTGTATGCTGTGGGTTGAGAAGATGAGTTTCATTAGGGGGATGAAACACACTTTCATCAGCTTTCCCATTAGTCTAGCAGAACCAAGCCTTCCCAGTCACAGCAGACCTTTAGTTCTGCTTAATTACTCTGGAGATACCAATGTATGCACTCTTCCTTGACATCACAAGACAGCGTTTTCTCTCAACAAGTGCTGTGTGCACTAAGAAAAGAACTTGATGTTTATCTTGTGACTAGTGGTAAGACTCAAGAGGGGAAAGCAACACTTTGCGTGTTGTGCAGATTACTCAGTCAGACAGCTCTGAGATCGTTATTTATTTACTTGGCCATTTAATTATTTAATCATATCAATATATTAACGCAAGATTTTAATTGCAAAAAACTTTTTGAAGAAATGGATATGAGTTTGGCACTTAAAAAAAAGACCTAGCAAACAAGTACAGTCATATGAACAGATGATATATATCAATGACCATATTCCATTTAGTAGTGCTAATAGTTAACACTTACAGCACAGTAAAATCAATCAGAGTATCATATGACTTGTCTCTGGAAATTGCCCAGTATGGGTTAATATATCATGGCCATAATCGCACTGTGCTGGCATGGCTTGTCCTTCTTAGCAGCCTTCTGACTTACAGTCGGGGCTGTGGTAATTCAAATGAGCCCATAAAGTGGTCCTGTGTGAGAAATCTCTGCACATCAGACAGAGATCAGCTGAGCAGCTTATTCCACAATCCAGCATAATTTGATTATGTTGTTTTCACTTCTTTACTTTCTGGTCTGCTTTATTTTTTCATATCACTGAATGATACATTATTTTCTTAATTGAAAGGAATGTACAATAAGGATGGGGGGTGGGGAATTGTGTGGTTTGGATCCAAGGAAAGGAAAAGTACACAATGCAAAGAAAAATTGAGTGGACGGAAAGAAATTTGTGATGATTAGAAAATGAGAGTGCACAAGAGGGTCCTACTCACTTATTTATATAAAGCTGTTGAGATGGCTGGGGAAGAAAATCTGTGATTATTATTCTTTGATTTGCAAAGCTGTGCTGTGATTGGCCCTTCCTTTGGTGGCGGCATTAAACTTTATGTTTATGGGTCCCAGTGTTAAGCCCATTTCCACGCTCCCCCATTCTACACACAAAGTATTGGCATTCCATTTAAGTTGACGACAGTGAGGGGGGTATTTTATGACAGATATGGAATGGAAGTGCATGCGGTGAGTATTGCAGTAAAAATATCAGCCAATTACAAGAACATCTTTGCATAGTTGCAGAGTAAAGAGGATATGCTTAATGCACCTCTGCTTTGTTCAGAAAGAACAAAGGGAGAGGAATTCATCTCAGCCCCCTGCCCCTCTGCTTCCTCAGCTGTATTAAAACACATACAAAAAAAGTTATATTGGCTAATGAAAAACCTACTATGTGTATGTGTGTCTGCCGACAAAAATTAATATAAAGATTATGTTTGACATGATAATTAATTAGAGAAGTTTAATATGCATGTAAATTAACACAGACACAATGTTTAAAGAGTGTTGGGAGGGTATGCAATACTCTGGATTGTTAACATGGTTATTCAATGAAGGTGCTTTGTGAGTGAATGGAAAACAAATGAGGTTAAAGTCTTATGACAAGATAAATAAAACCTTGATCAATTAAGTGGTTTAAAAAGACGACTGCCCGGCACTCAGTGGGGGCAGTCTTGCTGTTACAGTTTCATTCTTGAACCACAGAGAAGCATTGATTCTCCCTGGCACCCTGTCCTTGTCGTTACAGCCGATACTGAGGCCAACCCAGACCATTCTCAACAACCGCTAATGGCTTCAAGGAATTCAGCTGGACTTGGGGCAGAACTGTAATAAGCAGATTTTATGAATTTAGAGAGCAGCAATGAGAAGGCAGAGTGCTGCAGGTCGTTCAGAGAGCATACCGAAAGCATTAACAAAACAATTCTCTGCCGTTACTGCACAGTTGAAATTACTTCTGTTCTAAGATGCTGAAATGAGATTGAGGTGATAGAGATGTCAGTTTTTCTGACGAAACTGGTTGCAATACCAAACAAACATTTCATCTGTTTGATGAGCTGTTTCCTGCCTATTAAGTACCAAAAATAATATATTTTTCTTTTTTGCACTTCATCTATTATATAAGTGCACATTTTGTCTCTCAAGTGTAGGACTTGAGCTTGCTGGGGGTCTGTTCGGCTTCTGTCCTCATAGTACCTCACTACCCTGGGAGTTCTCCTGAAGGAGCCTTCTGCAAAAGAGGACGAAAGTTGATTCAGAGCAGCACTTTTCTGAGACCAGATGGGTCTGTGTACTTTTCTGACCTCCATTTTCTTTGCAGACAGCAGTTTTTTCTCACTTCTCTTTACACAATAGTATCTTCTCGAATAGATAAACTCTCTAGGTATTGTCCCAAAACTATTCTATGGCTTTCTAAAAGACAGATGTATGTTCTTTAAATTATTACTCCTTTGAGTATTTTTTAACCACATCCTAAAGCAGGTTTTGAGTGCAAAACTTTAACACTGAATCTACTATTTTCTTGACATTCAAAATTATTTAAAACTGTTTCTAATTGACAAAACAAAACAAACAAAACATTTGAGATTCTTCAGATTCTCTTTGCATTCTGTGGCAGTCATTGGCAGAGTTGAAAACCCCCCGAGCTTTTTATTTTAATCAAAAACATTTTTAAAAATGAAATCGTAAATGTCCTTTAACATTAAAATTGTGTTTAATAAACATACTACATAGAAATATAAAATAATATAAATAAGAAGGGAATATCTCATGGAATCCACTGAGAGGACTGAGTGAAACATAACTTTCTGTTTTACTATGAGAGAAGCCACAGCTTTTTCATACTGCTCCACAACCCTCCTTCACCAACACAGACATTTTCTGTCTGACTGTGTGTCTCTATCTATCTGCTTCTGTCTTTGTTTCGCTATCAAGTGAAAAGTTCTTTGTTCATTCTGGAACTGCTGCTCTGCTTCAAAAGAGCACAGTGAATTGATGAAGCTGTTGCAGTAAATGTGCTGCGTTTAAGTCAACTGAGCGTTCCCCCCTGGGGGCTGAGCAAAGCTTTCACCCGAATAAGTCCAATTTACAAGGCATTGCCCACCTTCATACCCACTCAACCCCACCCTATTAAATCTAACACTGGACAATGAAGGGTAGAATGGTTGCTAGAATCTAAAGTATAGCCTAAATCCATGGTATCCAATTTGTGAATATGGGTTATAAAGACAAGAGCTGTTTCCTGCCACACTGTATAAGCTACACAGAATGAGACATTATTCTCTAACCTCCTGCACTAAGTGCATTACATTACTTCCTTCCTGATGGGCATTCTTATGGTCTTGAAAAATACTGACTCACAAGATTGAATCCTGTACAGCCTTCAGGTAGGACGCAGCGTACATGTAAACAGAATGGCAACTTCTTCTCTTTTCATGCCAACTTTTGAACATTTTTAGCAACACTAGCAAGATTTCAGAGCTCCAAGGATGGCATTGTCAATTCCAACCACTTGAATCCGACTGGAGCAGCATAGCCTTTAACTAAGTGCTGAAGATATCAGGTAAAACTAAACTGACGAAGCATAAAAAGACTTTTATATTAACTGCACGCAGTGTCTTCAAATTGTCTCTTCACGATATTGTCTGTACTACCTGTACTATTAATCATTACCCGTTTTACTATAACAAGCAAGAGAATGCCATAAGTACAAGCGTGGAACCGACCAACAGACTGCAATCTGCCAAGCAAAAATGTTTCACAATGATCTGCAGGTCGAGTTAACAGCCAAAGCCTGGAAAAACAGCAGCAGAAGTCTGTGTACTTCAGTGGCCAGCTGTGCCTGTGATTGTGCAACTGTAGCTGTGAGATCTTTTCATGTGTGTGTTAATGAACGTATAAAACGTTCCTTCATTATCCTTTACAGTCCTCAAGCCTTGATAACAAAAGCAGCCATTACTGCAGACCCTGAATTCTATTTAATGCCTGCTTATTGTATTGTATTTCTTTTATTTACATATTCAAAAAAAGTCCTCTCAGTCTTGTTAATGTTCTCACCTCTCCCTCTTGAAAATAACTCTGTCAAATCATGAAGTGGTAAAAAATATAACCGTGAAATTGCTACTGGAAGCATTTTTTGTGCGTGTGTGTGTGTTTTTTTTTCCTTATCAGACACTAGTAGTCCCAGTTGGGTGCCAGATGTAAGGCGGGTACCCAACAGGGCTCAGACAAAAGGCACTGATAGTCAATTAAAGTTTCATCAATGTGTTGAAAAGATTCATTGATGTGTGTCTGTCAGCATACTGAATGCTGTTTGAGAATGTTTATGTTCAGTGAGTGTTACAGCTGACAAAGTGAGAAAAAGGCCTGTATTTATCAGCACTTTTTAAGGATTTTGGTTCTTGTATGGTGGGTCTCGTTGAATTATTGTTGCAGCCTGTTCATCAGTAGCTTTAACAAACTACAAGGTAAGATGGTCTCAAATGAGATTTTCTTGGCTAAAAATTGAGAATCCTGATCCATCGCAGTGGCAGTAATATAAACACTGAACATTTCAATGTTGCTAAAAGCCACACCTAGCTAACAGTTATGATGTGTGTCTATTGAATGTCACTTTGTAGATAATGTCTACCAGCCTCTGTTAAAAACCCTTTTCAATCGGAGCAAAAATAACAACAAAAACCCCTGCCCTGCATTTTCTATTCTTGCTTATAGTCACATAAAATGTTCGCCTATGTGGAGGATTGTATTTTTCCTTTTTTTTTGTTTAATATCCTGAAACAAAGCAGAGCCCCACCTCAATAAAATACAATCAGTCTCTAAGTTTTCTTCACCTGGTTCCTCATTCATTTGAGAACTTATTTGGCATTCAGGTAAAGGTCCCACTCTGCTCTGGTGAAATAAGTGAAATAAATGGTTAGTTTATGACTTTATTTGTATGGTGGCTGGTCTTATTAAAATATGTTGTCTGTATTATGCTGATTAATCTACCTGAGAGTTGACTGTCTTATTACTTTCCAGCTTTAAGCAAAATTGGATGCCTTGAGAAAGTTTAGCAAAAGTAAAATAATCCAGACTGGAAACATTGCTGTCATTCTGAGTTTGCGTATGCAATATGTTTTCTGTGTTGACATCAAGGTAAGGGTAGGGGAAGATACAAGTGATGTATCATTCTTCCAAGATCCAATATTGCATTGCAGACTGAACTGATTTTCGTTGCTTTCAATAGTGTTCCCAAGCTGTTCTGGATACAGCAAATTTGTAAACAAAATGAACTCCCTTAAAAACATTCTTACAGTTTGAGATGTACTGTGTGCTTGCTGTTGTGCATTCAAACAAGACACTCAGGGGTTCATTATCCATGCTGATGTAACTGTCTCTCTATAGACTGCACCTGCATCTGAACATAAGGTATTATGGTTACAGTAAATCATTTGAGAAGATGGTCCTCCCTTTTGTTTTCTTTAGCTATGTCAACATTCACTGCATCTCAAGTTGGGTGGTAAACATCTGGGAACTTTGGGGTGCACATTTCAAAATGCCTTTAATATTAGCTGTAAAGGTGGTTTGTGTGGTGGTGAATAGTGTATTGAATGTAATGACCAGAACATGAAGTCTCTGAATGCAAACTGTAGCTTATGCTTAGAGTTTTTACAAAATACAGTCAATATTCTTCTCTATCCTTGTGGCACATCTACTGTATATCCTACATTTTTATCATTAAATGCATTCTCTTCCACACAGTGTCCATGTTCAGTGAATGAGAGGATGCTTGCATAAGAAGCTAGTTAGCTAGACAGTGCGCACATTTGCATGCAAACAATACTTATTAGTCACACTGAAGTGACATTGCAGCCATACATATTGTATGATGTGGTTCACATCTGTTTATTTTGTGCATATCTATGTATTAAATGTGACTTCAGATGTAGGTAGATTTGACGTAGACCTTTTTTTTTTTCAAGAAAGTGTTGTAAGTGTTACCATTGTATACTATGTTGTTTAGGCAAACTTTAAATAAATAGCTTTAAATAACACGCTGTCAGCCCCATGTTTATGGGCTTAATTCTTACTCCACTGTTTCTCATTTTGATGTAAAATAGAGTACAGTAGCATAAACAATGACTTAACAATGACTAAGCAGAAGATGATATACAGTGGAACTATGCAAAGTCATTTTCTAACCTTTGAAGCTTCTTTAAGCTACTGAAGGTTAAAATTAAATGCCTGTTATTTTTATATATCTCAGATAAGTATCTTGTTAACCATCCTCCATACCTAATTTACTGTAATTAGAACACTTTCTTGTATCAAAGGAGCATCTGCCAGCTTCATCTGTGGGTTGCAGTGAACCTTCTCCTCATGAATATGTAAATCATCACTGAACCTGAAAGAATCAACCTGGGGCAAAAACCAGCCAGTGATATATCACAAAGTGATAAGAAATAATATTTTAGCTGATTCGAATGAGTCAACAGTTGGACCACATGAGGTAATCCACAACTAATAGCACAAAGACAGAATAAGTTATCTACTCTGGTCATTCTCTAATGTCAGGGAATTGAATTAAGTCAAGTGTGACAGCAAAGCTAATGGTCCAGATAGATTATCTGCAGGCTAAAGTAGCTCACAGACAAGCTAGTCAGTTAACTCAATGGTTTGTGTCAGGGTCACCAATGTTTACAGCTGCAGTAAACCTGCAGGATTTGGGGGATCAAGGGTTATACAGAGTAAGAAAAACAAAATGATAGAAAATATTTAACCCTTGTATTATGTTACGGGTCAATTTGACCCATTTCAGTTTTCATGTTGACCAAAGTACTGGTTATCCTTTCTTTTTCTTCCTGCAATTTTGTGACTTTTCCTCATCTTGGGTCATGAACTGGTGTGTAAAATCTGGACTCTTTGATGTGTAGTAAAATGTCTGTGCAGAGTTTGTATACGAAGATGATGTTGCGGGTCATTTTGACCCGGACACTTTAATGTGGGTAAATAGCTGTTTAGATCCAAATTAAACACTTTGATCTCTTTGATATACTTTGTTTAGATTGCCAAATTATTTGTATTTTGAAACAGAGGCCCAGGTGTGAATGGAGGAGGAACTTTCTCACCCTTGTGCTTGTCACTGTTCTCATGTCATCTCTTTGACAAACACACCAAAATGAGCTCCAGAAGTTTTACAGTTGAAGAAACTGTGGCACTGATGTTGAACTGGGATAGTGATGCAGAGGAAGAGATTTCAGAGACAGAGGATCTTTCAGAGACTGAGGACAATGTTATTGATGATCCAGATTGTCAATTTTCTTCCGATGAGGATTCAGAGGACGAGTCTGCCGTTGGATCTCCATCAGCTGAAAACCAAGGAATGCAGCAATCATCATCCACAGAGGGGACATGGACATCAAAAGATGGTAATATAAAATGGTCAACATCACCACACCAAAGCCGAGGTAGACTGTCATCTTCCAATGTCATCAAAATGACTCCCGGTCCTACACGATTTGCTGTCACACGAGTTGATGATATTCAATCAGCATTTCAGCTCTTCATATCGCCAATAGAGAAGATTATACTGGACATGACCAATTTGGAGGGGAGGCGTGTATTTCAAGAGAAATGGAAGCCACTGGATCAGACTGACTTGCATGCTTACATCGGAATTCTGGTATTAGCTGGAGTGTACAGGTCAAGGGGAGAAGCAACTGCAAGTTTGTGGAACGAAGAGAATGGAAGGCCAATCTTTCGAGCAACAATGTCTCTGGAGACATTTCACATGATATCTCGTGTGATCCGATTTGACAACTGCGACACAAGAGCTGGTCGACGTGAAAGAGACAAGTTAGCTGCGATCAGAGATGTATGGGATAAATGGGTTGAAATTCTGCCTTTGTTGTACAATCCTGGTCCCCATGTTACTGTTGTTCCATTCAGGGGGCGCTGTCCTTTCCGACAGTACATGCCCAACAAGCCCGCCAAGTATGGCATCAAAATATGGGTAGCTTGTGATGCAAAACACAGCAACATACAGCTGCCAGCGCAAGACTGCCCGTTGGCCCTTGGTGATTTTCTATAACATTGTGGATGTGTCTGCTTACAATGCCTATGTCCTGTGGACTGAAATCAACCAACAATGGAATGCCGGAAAATTGTTCCGACGTCGGCTTTTCCTGGAACAACTCGGCAAAGCACTTGTTACTCCTAATATGCAGAGTCGAGCCAGGCCACCTAAAACCCCAGCAGCTGCGGCTGTCATTGAAAAGGTCAAGTTCACGTCACCCAACCAATCTGTAATGGATCCATTAGATACAGGTGTGAAGAAACGGAAGAGATGCCAGGTCTGTCCCCCCTGAGATGACAGTAAAACAAGTACCTGTTGTGTGAAATGCAAGAATTACATCTGCAGAAAGCACACAATTACATTCTGTCCATCGTGTGGAGAACAATGAAAATGTTGAACATTGAAAATGGGGAAAGTCAAATGACAAACAAAAGTGTTCGTGAAGAGAGGAAAATTAAAATAAAGATGTTATTGGTTTTAAAATTAAATAGTTCTTAAATATAGTGTTGGGATTAAAAATATATTGTATGTCTCTTTTCTATATGTTCCTATAATCTAAAATAAAGATGTTATTGGTTTAACCTGTTTTTGTTTTACTGTTAGTTGATTTACACAGTACGGGTCAAAATGACCCGCAACATAATCAACGTCATTTTTTTTCAACATAATACAAGGGTTAATGCTATAGATGCGCTGAACTCAGTGTTATCACTAAAGAAAGATGCAAATATGATAGTAACCACCAACCAGTGGTAAGATCAATGCTTTGGAAACATATTTTTGAATTATGACTTGATATATGTGCTAATACTGTTGGACTATGGTTCAAATTAAAATGGTGTCCACAACATCTTTCTAAAGCTTGATCTCTTCTCAGCTTCACACAGCGAACACCCAAAGTTGCAGGTCAGGGAAAATACAGTTGGATGTTTAACAGAGGTTCACTTGATATTGCAGTATTGATTCTGCTTCACACTTTAGACAAATTTCGTGTGCCTTAAAGGGAAAAAAAGAAAATAAAAGTGAAAGAAACTGCAGATCCAAGTTTTCAAGGCCTTTGGGAAGAAATTAAGCTCACTGGGGCTTTAAAGGGGCTGTTAGGTGGAATGTTGGATGTAATTTTGCTATCAACCTTTCACTTGTTCCACCATCTGATATTACAATAAATTTTAAAAGCTGCAGGTCTCAGACTCTCCTTCTGTTATGTGCCACAACGTAGTTTTATCTGGGTGATCCAGCATATTATCCATGAAATCCAACCCTGGAGCATAGGAATGTGAAATGAGGCTGCCAGTCTTCTAATTGTTCTATCTCGTAATTTTTTGTAACAAGTCAGTAATATTAAGTGGAACATGTAGCACCTTTGAACAATTAAATGTGATTCTGAGCTTTTCAATTGTCAATTTTCTTTTTAATTGTGTTACATTACCATGCTGTTTAAGAGAATAGACACAATGCAGAAACAAGACATAAGAGAAGATATCTTACCAATCTCAACATTACTTAACTCACATATACTTGTTTAAAACTGAAATGAACCAAAAAATGGAAATGAAAATGGTAATGGAAAATGCACACAAGTTTAGAGAAGTGGTTTAAATTTACTTTTGCCAAATCTCTCCCTCTGATTTGCTTTAATTCTGCCTAGAGCACTTGTTTCTGCCCCTTTTTCCATCCCAGAGCCAGTTAGGAAGTTAAAAAATGTGATTTCCCTAACAAAAAGTAATCAGCTTTTAACGGGTTCACTTAAAACACCCATTGTAACTTCAACTTCTGGCGAGAATAAAGTTTGTCTCTTGCAACAATTGTGCATTGCAGCAGTGAAGAGTACAAAGATTCACAAAAGAGCCTTTAGTGAAAAGGCAAGTCTCCCTCTAGAAAAATAATCTCTGAAAAGCAATCTCTAAAATTTTGAAGCCGCACTCCAACCCAAAGATTGGATTTGTGCACCTTCTTTAAAGGTTGCCTTTCAAGTTTTAGACATCCAATGGTGTCATGAAACTGTTTTCCTATGATGGTCCACATTTTGGCTGTACACAGTCCTAGCGGTATTGTCACATTATTTCACCAATATGCAGGTGGCAGTAATGCCAAGATATGCTGCAGAGCACCAACAAATACACTGAAGAAATATATGGGGAAATACAAGTGAAAAAAATAATTATCTATGCAATTACTCTATGCATCAGGACAAGGTATAATGACTTTTTGTCCCTGTTATACAGTAGGTCACAGGGCAAAAACACTGGACGCAGAAATGTCCTATGATGCAACTGGATGGTGTCTTTCATTAGATCCTCCCTTTAAACTCCAAATCCTAAGTTTGTAACACAGACTTTCTGATAATATGTCTCAGTCCCATTGAAAGATAACCTTTTATTTCTTCAGATTTTAGAAAGCTTCCTTAAAGCCACGGAGAACATTATATAACAGTCTGACTAAGTAATCTGATGTATATCTTGCATTATCAGATTATTCTTAGGTCATCCTTAAGGCCTGCAGCCAGCAATTTCAATTGGACCCAACCGGTATTCCAGATCAAGTTCTAACTGTTGTTCTGTGTTTTCTTTAGGCAGATGGATCTACCCACAGGCCTCTAATTAAGTCCTTTGCCTGTCTTACCATATTGAAGAACCAAAACACAAATACACAAATAGAAAACATTTTCCATGTGGATAGTACTTTTCAGCAAACAGAAACCGCTTGCAGCCTCAAACTGCGTTTAAAATTTTCAGATAACTTGTCAGGTATGATTACTGTTTGTATCACAACTCTATCCTTTCAATTTACCATTTCAAAATATCTCCATTTAACTCTTAACACTTTGCCTATAAGGGAACCTTTTGTGCAGTTGAAAATTAAATTTTGTACATTTACTTTTTACTGTAATTTTCATAGTTATTTCTAGTTTTTCTTTTTAGGCTTTATTGCTTCGCCTAAATGTTTGCAAACCAGAGTCAACTTTCATCATACTCCACATATTGCACATACTTAGAGAGAGAGAGAACACACACAGACACAACCATACTTGCAAACCCTATTATAATGTGCAAATCTGCTGTAGTGATCACTGTCTCCCTCCTCAGAGATACTTAATGCCTAAATCTCTTTCTAACTGGCAGGGAATCACATAATTGGCTGTGGTCCATTTGCTGACCCACGTGTGCGTCCTCTCACTAACATCAGATTTTAATGAATCGGTTTTACAGCGATTAGAGCTCCTGGCTATAGGGAGGTCAGAGAGAGAGAGTGAGCGACTCTGACCACCGAGAGATGGCTACGCATGGGCACAGTGTGATGGGCTTAATCAAAACGCTGCAGTTTTCCCTCTCCCTTGATAACTCTTTGTCTGCTGTGTCACTGTACCTTGCTATCTTTCGCGGAAAATGTGGGTTACAATCTTTCTCGCCGTCCGCTCGTGCACACGCACACACACACAGACCCTACAGTATATCTCTATTTCCTTCTTGCAATAATGCTATTAGTCTCCACACACAGCATCCATGGTACCCAAAATGTATCTCGAGGGGACTGAACTACAGGTGACTGAAGCAATTTAAAATTGCACTCACTCATGTCTGCCATCTTTCACAGCTTATCTTGTGCAACAGTCAATGTGAAAGTTTAAAAAAAAAACAAAAAAAACACCCAAATACATTTTAAAACAATTTTGCATTGACAGTGGATTTTGCTAACTCAATACCTCCAGAAAAATTTAATGAGTTGGAATTTTGACCAATTTCTATTTATTTATTACTTTTGCATGCTGTACATATAATGCAGTCTATGTGAGTTGTTCCCTCAGGGAGACTGATTTACAACAGCTGCTGGGCTATCTCATGTTAAGATATAAAATTCTGGGGGGTGAAATAACTGAATTACATGTCAGTAAGAGCTGAAACAACTCAATATAATTCTCCTTTTTTTTCATGCATTATGCCCAAAACGCAGTGTAAAATACCATAACTTTCAATATAAAACTTGAATGATGGCTACTGGACCCAGCTTTTGGCTGTTGATTCATAGTCTTTTACCCAATACTGGCATTTGATCTTTGAGAGGCCTAAACAGGAGACACTTAAAAAGATAAAAACACAAACATGCACACACACAAATACCTCCACTGGCATCTGCTAGTTGATAGGCATGACTCATAGAGTGAAAGCCTGCCTCTGTGGTGATACAAAGCATGGCTCACAGCAGTGCACAGCACAGCCAACTCTACTGATTTACCATGTCAACTTCTCTAATTCACCATGTTCTCAATTTTGGCCAGACAATCCATGTAGACAGCTTCAAACCAACCACACTGACAGGAAAGGCAATGGCAGTTGGGGGTCTGCCCAGTGTGTCTCTGGCTATGACACACCTGTCAATCAAATGGAAATTCCACAGTATGCAAGGCAGAAGGCTGTTGTATTGGTGCTCCTGCCAAAGGGAGCCACGAATGTAATTTCTTTGTCAGCAATGCAACCTACATTCGAAATTACTGATCCTACCAGTACTTTATACTATTGTGGAATATTTCATTATTATTTACTGGAATTGCTGTTTTTAAACAGGTAAACTGTCACATTTTCTAGGTCATAATATTCACCATACACTATGGAAATCCAGGAATCGTTGTTGCATATGAAAAATGGATTTTAGTTGCAATTATTTAAATCTTCATGTTTTATGTCTAGTCTTGTCCAGTCCTGCATTATGCATCTAATTAATTCTTTATGGTAGGTTATGTCAAAATCACTCACATGTCCATGGGGCAAAGATAGGTGGGGTGAGGTGAAAATGAAAAATAATCCATTAATAATTTATGTTTGAACCAAATATGACATAGTCAAGAATTATTTTTTGCAAAATTTAATATCAGTAATGTTTTGTGTCCTAATTACTGTGAATTTACTGTGTCTGTGAAAATCCCCCTCCCATACACACTCAGTCATGCACAACATTTTTTAATCTCATTTTTCCCCATCTTTATTTGTTTTAGACGCTATCAAAATGCCTTTCTGATTCGCCCTTGAGAAACTGGTTTAGTGGAAGCCCAAATGTGCCATGAGTAGGATTTGAAAAGAAAACAGTCTCACCTGTTTCTTACACATGTATTATTTTTCTGTTTTTCAACTCATTACAGCTCTGAACAGTTTGGTTCAATCGTTCCTCATTCTATCTAAGTTATATCGGCAAAAATGAGGAGGAAATATGTAAATGGGAATTTAGATGCCCCGGTGTTCAAAAATAATCTCGTCAGAATTGGGAAAAAAAAAATCTGTTTACCTCCTTTCAGAGCAAAAACATAGGATTCATACTCTCTTGGATATGAATGATAAAGAAATAAAGTCTCTCTGAGCTGTAAAATATGATTTTATGATCATGATTTTATTTGCCTGGGTCATTCTTTATTTCATATGTTGCTATGTAGGCAGGTACATAGCACTATGAAGTCAACCTCAAAGGTATTTGATGGCAGAAATAATAGAAATAATGCCAAGTACTCATTCAGATGTAGGTTTTGAGTAATTTACATACAAAAATGTACCCAACATCACATGGGAATAGAGTGGCACTCATCATCTCTATTCATATGTTTTGGCAGAAGTCCAAAAGTATGATTTCTGGGTACAGACAATGTTAGAATTATCAGTTATGATCAACACCACAGAAGACTACTGAATTATTCCTTGTCTTTTAAACTGTCAAGCTATCAAATGCTATTTTTTCCCTGTTCTTACAGCTGCAATGAAAGATGCAGTAATGAGATGGAAACCACCTCGTCCTTAAATTAGATCAGTGGTTGTCTTCAATCTTTAAGCAAATTTTTTTTCTTATAAATGTCAATAACATGCAAATGATGCAAGAGACGAACAAGAGATATGCAAATACAAGCAGTCAACTTGCAAAATTCTGTTTTGTAGTTTCTGTGAAGCAAGAATTGTATGCTGTGAGTCCACTCATGCATGCATTCCAGCATTGCTGTTGTGGTTTGAATGTACCTTATATTTACTAAATCTACAGATATGAAATTCCTCAATACAATATTTATTTGATATATGTGTGTATTGACCATATTTATTATGTGCTGTATATTTCATGCATCATGGTTGTCACATATCCCCTATAGGGAAATGGATAATAGACAACATGGTTATATGAATATGGTAAGTTATATGAAAGCAGTCTCAATTGTTGCTTTGATTATTATTTATTACGTACTCGACTGCATTCTTTTCTTTTCATTTTCCTTCATTGTCGACATGCACACATGCATCAAAGGAAACCAGTCAAGCAAAAACTAGTCAGTCACCATGTGTGTATGTATGATTATATTTTTTTATTTGCTGAGCCTTGCCAGTCATGGATAAAAGGCTTTGCTTAATGGACTACACTGAGTTTTTGGGAGATTAGCTTGTTGGTCAACCTACCGTTACATGATGACAAAACAAAATTTATCCATGTGTCCCTGGCATTGTTTGCTCCACTGCTCATGCTTTCACTCAGCCAGCACTGGCGTTGACTGACTGTAAAGCTGACTGAAAGGCTGGATGGGCTATGACTTTATTTACACCTACTATAAAAATGTAATGTGCATCTGGATATGCTATACAGACAATGAACAATCTGATCATGTCCTTGCTTTTACACATAGTACTTGATGTCTGCATCTGTCGGCTTAGTAATTGGATCTTGCTTTTATGAGCGCTTTGCAAAATAAGGACAGTGCAGTAGAGGTGAAGGGGTGCCAAGTCTGTGTATTGTCGCACACATGGGCAGGTGTAGAGTCACAATGGCTGTCGTTATTGTAAAGCCAAGACTTATTGCAGCAGGAGTTGTCCTCTGATAAGGTGAGCCAAACCAGGGTCATTCTGCCTCTGTAAGTGGGAGAAGCTACTATGTCACACTGTCATGTGGGTGTTTATATGGATACTTTATTGCTTATTTAAAAGTGACATGACATATCATGGAAGAATATTACACCAAAAGCCTGACGCTACAAAAGATCAGCCATCTACTTTTGTTAAAATGCAAACTTGACCACAAAACCAAGGCTGTTCCAGAACTATGACTATTTGTTGGTGGTTAGGGATGGCTGGTCATCATCAATCATCCACAAAGCAGCTCTTATTTCTAGAGGCTTTAAACTTTGAGGACTGTTGTGCTTCCTACTCCTTCATCTTATTCTACCACAATGCACTTTAAGTGGAGATGGAGTGGCTCTTATTGATTTTCAAGGTGGACAGCTTACCAAAATAAAAGCTGCTCCTAAAGTCATTTTCCCTGTATGTTACATTTAAAACATGGGTTGTCCTGCCAATGAGAATACAACAATCTGTAAACATCTGATAAAAACTGGCATTGTTTTTTGGTTCTGTTTCCCTCAAGCTGCACGATGTGTGTTTCTCTATCTTCATATATCAGAAAATTTGCATCCATTGTAATCTGCATATTCTGTGATTTTGATGGTATGTTCATTAACTATTGCACATCTGTCTGTCCTGGGAGAAAGATCCCTCCTCTGAGACTCCCCTTCATGGTTTAGGTTTTTTGGGTTGTTTTTCTTCACACAACTCAAATATACTTTTAGCACAGATGTGGTATTCTTCGGTAATTTTAGAAAAAAATTGCACCTATATTCTAGTTCATGCTTTAAGTTCATTACAACATTACTTAAATAAGTAGTCATCAAAAAATTAAAGTCTGCGGTCATAAAGTCTTGTCTTTGACGCGTCCCTCAGTGTTCTATCAAAATGAGGGTTTTGACATTAAAGCCAATGACATTAAAGATAATGCAAGAACGTTACTCTGACGGTGTGCATGAAATAACCACCATAATCGTTCAGCAGGATAAGGTCAGAATCTAAATGACTGTCCACTCATTATGAAGGGCGAGCAGCAATTTTTTACTGTCACTTGTTAATAAGCATTAAGCGTATTACTGCCAGTGGCTGGTACATTTTACTGCTGTTGGGGTATAGTTTTTTAAGTACTTTTATACAAGTGGGAAATAATAAACATGTTTCAGATGCTGGAATCAGTTTTCACTGGGTAAATTTGGTGTTAATGACATTAAGTGACAGAATATTAGTATTGTAACCTGTCTGTAAGAACATCAGTGTGGACTGGCTTCCAACCATGGACAAATTTCTGGTTACAGTATAAGTGTAAACGCAGCAGTGGTAAGGACGGAGGACACTAATAAATAGGTTCACTTGTTCAATACAATTAACAAAACCATAAACCATAAACTATTCCTCATACGTTATTGTTACAGTACCTTGTAAATGTTTGCTGTGAAACTGCTTTGATTGTAATTAATATAGACATTTCTTTAAGCACTTTTAAATTACAATATTGTCAAAAAAATATAATTTGAATGAGACCCAGATAGTGCTACACAAGCTAAGACTTACATAAAGTTTATTATGGGTGATGACAAAATGTTTCTGCTTGCAGAAAGGAACCTACACAGCTTATTGATTCTTTTTGACTTACCAGGATATTGCTGAAGGTCTTTACTCTTTCTTCTTGGCTGTGTTGGACAAAACCATACTTGCGTTTTTATGTGAATTTTTTTTATATTTATGTGTGTGTTTTTCAGGCAAAGGGTGAATTCCATCTCTGTATCAGTGCTTTCTTTATCTCATCGCTATCACCAACTGGCAGCTAATTGAAAACAGAATACATGTTGATTGGTTATTACTGACTGAAGGTCTCTAGTAAAGAGCACACACTTTATTCACTACCCTGTGCAGTCACTGGGTTGTTATATAATCCAGCCATTGTGCTTTACAACATTCAGATATCTGATTTCTTACAGGCTAATACAATCTTGTATAATTTATATTTTAAATCCAAAAATTGCAAAAATTGCCTGCGCCTGTTTCACTCACTTGGCTACACTGCTGAACAGTGTGCTCTTTGGAAAAGCTGTCTGGAGGAAATGTCTTCCACATGCTTGGCCACATGACTTGGCATTAAGTTATTACTTTGATTATGATTAACAATCAGACATCTGATCTCATGCACATCAGGCTACAACATCACCAGATCTGATTTTTATTTATTTTTAGGCTATTTGCCCTCATTAAATGTGGGATGGGAATATAGCAGTCAAGCTCCTCAGCAGCCACAAAGATGGAGCCCGTCCAATGTTCCCAAATTTGGCAGTCGTAAAATCATTTACTTAGTAGCTCTTAATTCAGTAGTCGAAAGCGGTTGTTCTTTCACCTCTTCATCATGTTTGCCTTAAATGTGTGTTTGTTTTAATATCTTATTAAAGGGGAGCGTCCAACAAAAATATAAATGAGGAAAAACATATTCATATTTTGAAACTCGATCCAACTCATTTTGAGCACTCTCTTGTACCTAGGAACGTTTTAAAATGATGAATTGGCTACAAAAATAGTTTATTGGGTGGAAAAATTCATATAAAACACCAGCCTTATCAGCTGCAACATAAAATACCAACTAAGATCCATATTCATATGTATAGAGCAAACTAAGAATTAACTAAACTGTGAGTAATGCTGTGACAGCATCTTACATTTGATCTAATACAAATGCTGACAAATTAAAATTTAACATTTATGTGCTGCCCTACATTTTATATCACTCTCGCTTTCTCAGCTTAAACTTTAATGTTTAGAAACACCGAGATGAAACCTTGAAGCTCTGCTACAAATCTGTAGCATCTGTGGTTTCACAAGCCAGATAATTGATTTTTTTTATATATATATTATTTTGTCACCCTTCCCTCTCCCCACCTCTGCTTTTTTTTTCCCCAGTGCACACTCTCACTCTTCAGTGTTGACTGTCCAAGATAAGACATCAGCTGCGAGTCATCAGGCACAAAAAGGCCCTGCGGCACGCAGCTTTGCCTCGTCTTGACTCGCCTCACAGCCAGGCATGCATCTCTCCATCCCTGTAGCAATCGATGACACCCTGGTCACCTCTTGTCCCAGCTCCCCCTCCTTCTCTCCTTCTCTTCCGCTAATGTGTGCTTCTCTTTGCTTGTGTGTTTTAACTTGTGACTCACTCGTGTCTATACTTGGCCGCACATGTACGGAGACAAAATGAGTGAACAAAAGAGCAAACATGGAGTCACAGAGACAGAAACACACACTCATACACACGTACCAAAGCAAGTCAATTAAAAGTTTGCTCCGGGATCTAATAAATTTTAAAGCCTCGTGGGTTTTCATGTTTACATTAGTTCTTGTGATGTTGCCATCTCAACTGAAATCACTCAGGACACATTTGAATGTTTACAGAGCGCTCGTATGTGGCTGTTCGGTTCTCTTATTCTCACAAGTTCTACGGCAATATTTCCACAGAGATGTTTTGGCAAGACATCCGTGCTTTTGAGAAATACAGTGTGAATGTTGTTGATAATTGGAGTTATTAAATTATTTCTATTAATTAATATATTGAGTTCTTTCAAAGTATTAATTATAAAATGGTTGTTCTGAAGATTGTAGGGAATCATTTCAATCAATGAAAAATCAATCAATGTGAAAATGAGAATCCCAAAACAGAAAATTAACATTTGATGATAATGATAAATATAGAAAGGAATAGTTTTGGGAATTTGGGAAAAGCATATAATTTTCTTGCTTACAGTTACATGAGAGAATAGACAACCTTATGGCAGTGGCTTCATATTTACAGTACGTATGTGAGAATAGTGTAGATGCTTATCTTGTAACACGAAAGCATATTTCTCAAAATGTCAACTTATTCCTTTAGCGAAAATAAAAATGACTAATGAAAAAGGAAAAACAGAACAATGAAAAAGAAAAAGTAACTTTCTTTTTTCATTTTCACTTTTTCTGTTCTCAAGTTGTCATTTGGTAGGTGGGATCATCCTAAACGAAATCCCAGCAGAAGAATCCGCTTTTTAAATCACAACAACTGGTTACCTTTACATGCAGCTAATAAAATGTGTGATGCGCAGCAGAAAAGGTTGCTTTGAAAAGTCTAAGCTCAAAAGGATGAGCGGCTGTGCGAATAATAGGACTTGTCAAACTCTTACAATGTGCTAGAAGGATCACAAGCACTCTAAGCTAAAAATAACTGACACAGTGGTAATGAAATTAAAATGACTCTGCCTCTACTGTCTGATTAGAACCAAACAGACTGTGAGAAACCATTTCCATGGAGTGGGTGGGACAGGCTGGGGAGTGTGTGTGTGTGTGTGTGTGTGTGTGTGTGTGCAGGACTTCAACAATCAGAAATCGGGCTTCATATCCCAAGTCCTCAGTGTGGAAAAGGCAACAAAAGCAGTTTAGCTAAAAACAGGGACACATGTGCTCTTACCAGAGGTGTGGGCACAGTTTTGATGACTTTGGACTCAACAAAATCAACAAACACCTGTGACTTGCCGTTTTGACTTGAAAATACTTGCAATCTGCACACATGCTGAAACATTTAAAAGGAAATTAATAAAAAGCCTGATATGAATCTGTTGTTTCCCTCATTTCTTGAATCAACTCACATTAAGGGCCATAGGTCTGAAATTAACACCTGACAAGCGCAGAATGTGGGTAGATTTTCTGTGTATAATCACAGAAGACTACTGACAGGTAAACATTTGTATCAAAATAATAAACAAACAAAACCAAGCAAAACAAACAAAAAATAAAAAGCAATGCTAAGAGTATCTACTGTGTTTCCTGGTGTGTTGCTTCTGTCTTCTGCAGCAGATCTGTAGCCTTTATCGATAACTATATTTACTTTCAGTTGTTTAGTCACTTTGTCATACTTGTAAATGCTAGTTCCAGTGTGCCATATTGCAAGTGCTGCGTCCATGTATTGATTCATTCATTAAATAAAGTGTAGGTGGAAACAATGTAGATCAGAACTTTGCTTTGAGGAATTAATGACTACAAATTTTTTTAAGAATCACCATGTCTAACTTTTTGGAACTTGTTCCAATTCAAACCCTCTTCTTTATTCCCAACACTATTCTGACAGCACAAGAGTTTAGGAGCAAACATGCTGTATGTAATCTTCACTGAGCACAAGCCTGTGACAGGGTGCAAGCAGATCACTCTAATCCAACAAAGGTGGTTCATGGACAGGATATGAGTGACTGTTTGAGCTTGAATAAAGGAGAATAACAAATTCAGAATGTCAGCCTGACTGCCAGTGCTGTGATTGGACTAATACTCTGTGGTTTTCTCAAGCAGCCTCTGTCTGTGCACATCGGCTGCAGCATGTCAGACCAGATCAGAAATACCACATACAGCAAAGCACAGCCCTACAATACAGCACCCGAGCACAAACAACAAAGATCAAGAGCCACACTATCTCAGTATGACAATCCTAAAGACTGTTGAAGACGCCCCTTCTTTTTCTCTCTCAAACACACAGACACACAAAGTCAGATCTTGCTCATGCATGAACAGACAAACTCTCGTAAACACCCACTCACATACATGTGTACACATGTATATGGATGTATTCAGGTCTTGTTATAATCACAGGTTCTAAGGATCTGACTTGCAGATGAACAAAATCTTTGTTCTCTCCTCCATAAAGTCAAAGTGAAGCTGTCAGTCATATTTCTAAGGGTGTTCAATAATAAACAATGCAGCCTGCAACACAATAAGGGGATACTCCCTGTTGTTAACACGGCTGCGCATACCTGCTCTTGTGTGGAGCAACTGGGTAGTCAGATCATTTCTTTTGTTCTTATCTTCTAATGGCACCATCGTGTGCCACAGTGCACAGCTCCCCAGAGCCCAGGTAATGGTGGGGAGATGCCACCCTCTTTCCAAAGCAAGCCATGTTTACACTTATGCAGGATGACAAGCACATGCAGGGAAACTGACAATGTGCAAGTGTAAATTAGGTCCCCAGTCTGCTCTGCATTAATTATGAATTAAGTATAATTGCGGTGGGATTTTCTGAAGTCAATTCATTTGGACTGACTGTAATGTGAATATATTCCTAGCAAACAAGATGTAAGTTTTAAATGGTTTAAAAAGAAGAGCTCAGACAGCAGTGTTTCTGTCGCAGCCAGTCAAAAACAAAAACAAGGTGAACAACAGTTTAAAGAAAAGTCCGCAAACTTGTTTGTAATTTGCTGCGATTCAGACAGTAGAATTGTGATTGAGGCAAATGATGCAGTGTTTCCTGAAAGTTGTCTTGATAGCTGAATTTCTCTTTCATGCTCCGCTTGTCTACTCGTTGGTGTATTTATTGCAGTAACATAGTCAAATCTAAATTGTCTGCAATGCCCTTGCCAATTTGAAAGTAGCATATGTCTGACTCTGTGTAGAGCAGCATGCAAGTGAGTCAGAAACATTCACCTGCTTCTGTGGATCATCTGCTGCATAATAACACAAACAGACATACCTTGTGTTTCTTTGTCTCAGCTGTTTTCTTGACCGTGCACCTGACTAAACCAATGCAAATTCTCTGGATTTGTGAAACTGCAAAAGAGGAAACTTAATTGCAACTGTATGTCAACAATTGCCTATAAGCACACTTTGGCCTGCACTCAGAAGGTTGCAACAAAAACTGCACACTGTAAGTGCAAGTTATTTGCAGATATAGAAATGGCACAGAAAACTACCAAAGTAAAAGGCTCTGTGTTTTGTGCTGGTGGAGCCTATGGTTTCTATTTTTGTGGCAGTGCTTAAATGAAAGCTAAACTAAGCTGGAACATGTCGGCGTGTTCCTGACCTTGAAATGTACATTGTCTGACTATTTGGTATTTAGGTGCAGGGCGCAGATGCTATTTTATGGTTAAAAAAAAAAATCTGACATATAGCACTAATGCACTTAGTTGCACAGCCCAACCTCCAAAAATATAACACTACTGCCAGTCATGTAAATGGGTGAGAACACAGTGATTAATCACCACACCCCTCCAATTTACCCCCCACAACTCCACCATGTTGTACACTTTGCCTGCATGAGAGAAAATAGATGGCCCCATTGACCTTGCACACATGACACTTTCACTGGTCTTAGAGACAGCACCATTGAAACAGAAATCTACAACTGTGATTAAGCACCCACAGTATTAGACCCACTAAGATGATGATGTTGAAATCAAATCTGCAAGTATACATAACTCCCAGACTTTGTCACACGCAAAGCCTTCCCTTTAACTTCGTGTGCGACATGTAAAACATCACACTCACCATGTTTCATCCAGACGCAGAAGGTACCAAAGGGTACCCTTGGGAACCCAGCCAGGGATGTGACTAAACAGCAGGATTTAACACCCTGTGAATGAGATCAGGCTGATCTAATCATATGAGCCACCTTTTTTTAAAAAAAAAATCGAAGGCGAGTTCTAAGTAAATCAATGAAAAAGTAAAATTGATTCCAAGAACGGGCACAGAACTTCACAATGCACTCCCGCTATGTAAGGTGCTAATTCACCATAGCTGTTAAAAGCAGCTGTCTTGTTATGACGTAAATGATACAAGTGCTATTGTTGTGGTACAAATTGCTGTAGATTTTTGGTGGAAGTGGAAGATGTCAAGATGACAAGGTGAAACAGCATAAAAGGCTCAACATGGTGTAACCTTTGTGCAAGGAAGGCAAGAAACAAGCAGTGAACAATAATGAAAGCAGTTTAGAGCTTAGAGATGAATGTTCCTTACAATAACCGATTTTTTTTTTTTTTTAACCAGAAGGCGAACGGCAAAAATCAAGAATATGTTGTGGGCAGTATTGCACAACTTAAAAAGCTGTTAGCAAAGCCAAACTAAACTGCCAGAACTTTAAAAGGAGTTTTGTGTCAGTATGATAAAGGAACATATCTTGCCTTTAGTCGATATGAAAGTGAACTTTTTCTTCCTTTCCAGGCCATGGCCAATAAATATGAACAGGCCTGAATGCTTTCACAATGTGTGAAAACATTTATATTGAAAAACATGAATTATTATTTTGGGGACTTATTTTGTCGCATTTGCATAGCATTATTTTGCAGCATTGTGATAATGAAAATAATTACAAACTCAGTGTTGAGCTATAGTGTGTTCCTTGGTCTGAATATTATTCAGTGTGCACATAATTAATTAAAGTAATGATAGTGATTTTGTCTGTGTGTGCGTGTGGGTTTGGGTAGCTATACATTAGTAGTATATTTTGCCTTTGTGCATAGAAAAATTATTATATGATCAATATGTCGTGATTTATTTGATTGTACCAATCTTAACTCACATGGAAATGCATAGAGATTGTGAAGCTCATTGTGACCCATGTTTGTGCACTGCACAACACTATACTTAGTGTATTCTCATTTTCCTTTTCCTTGAAAACCAGGGAGGAACACACACCCTATAGATTAACACACTACAGCTTGAATCTTCACAGCAAAAACATCACAAAAGGTTTCCTGTTCGACATTAAGGCCATGAAGGTCATGATGCAAACAGCACCCACATGATGTTTCGCATACCAAGGGCAGGGGTTGAGGGGTCATCTACGATTCTCCATTCACAGTTTGCATTTTAATTACATACAGTGTTGCACAGAGGGAGTTACTCACCCAGACACATATATGAGCAATGAAACGAACTAGGCAAAGACACAGTTACATACACACAAACACAAACACGGTTGCGCACTTCACATTATCAGCCTGAAATAATGACGTACAGGGCAAGGAGAATGAACTCTTTACTGTTATCATAGTGTAAATAAGTATGACTGCCCAGTGACAAAGAGGCTAGTGCACTATTGAGAAAGAGAGGGGCTCATTTTCACTCAGTGGGGATGTAATGAGCCTTTCATCCTCTTATCCTGCCCAGTTACCACTGGAAACCATACAGGCTCTGACATGAGCAGCAAAGCACAGCAGAAAAACTGCAGCATTTATTATAAAGCAGCGTAAATAAGTATAATTTTAGGATCTTCTATATGCTCCCAGAAGGGTGATAATGTGTTTCATCTTCTGATCAGCATGACAAATCACCTGTGGACTTTTAAATATGGTACTTTTTCCCATTTTATGGAAAAGCAAATATCTGCGTATTAGTCTTCTTGCCCTCAGTCTATGTTGTAGGCTAACTATGAAAAATATGTTTTTCCGAACGGTGCAACTTCATGTTGTGCAGCAGCATGTTTTTTTAATGGAGGTTTGTTCTTTGTGATATGTTCTACCTTAGCTTAATATTTGCTCAGTGTCAATTTAAAGTCTCTTGTATTATTGGACCTTTTCTGCATTCATAAGGAACATATTGTTGAGTTTCAAGGACCGAAAGCCTGTCTTGTCCGACCACATGGTCAGTCATTACAGATATTTTATAATTTAATAAAACACTAAACATAAACTAACTACTCCCCAACACTGTAATACCTGCTAATGTTTAAGCACAGAATAGTGCACTAAGCAATAGAGATAAATTCTCATTGCAGATGCTAATAAGAAACTGTTGATAAGAAGAACCAGATTATTGAGTACTGCTGGGTGAGCTTGGTGTACAATAAAGAGGTTTCCTGCTGGGTCGTAGGCAATTGAAATTGCAGATATAAATCATTTCTTTAATCAGTGCTAAAGTATCGGTTAGGGTCAACTCACTAAATCTTTGCATGAAGCGAAAGTACAAGTTATCTGTGTCGCATTAAAACACTTTGATAAAGGCATTCTCCTGCTAAGGCAAAGCAAAGAAAGCATTTGTACAATTCTATGACCAGACTGGGAGGTTTTATTGTTCCATTCTAAATCGTTTGAGCAGTTTTACACCTCAAGGAGCCACAAAAGCCTTGAGCTTGTGAAGGAGTCCTACAGAAATGCTGCAGGGGACGACTGAATCACTAAGGCAATGCAGATAATACGAAAGATTGCACAAAATACACTCAGTGACACATGGACATGAAGTAGCTCTGCGGAGATGGTCTGAATACGAGAAGGTTAGCCAAACAAACAGATTGCACATGAATGACAATGAGGCAGAAAATTGGTGAGAGCGGCAACAGACAACAGCAGAAGCAATATTGCATGAGGGCTTTAAAATATGCAGGTAGGGTGTGAAGTAGGTTCTGAGCGCACATGGCCACTGCTGCCGCCCTGCAAACACACCGTCGTATCCTCCATACTCTCCACCTCTCTCTCTCTCTCTCTGTTTCTCTTTGCTCCTCGCTTTCATTGACTCATAAAGCCACAGAAATAAAGAGAGTGGACAGACAGAATGACAGAGCGGGCAATAGAGGTTAAAGAGAGAATTTCCGAGCATCTTTTTGCCTCAGCCTCTGACCATCTGCCTCTCTGGCAATAGCCTCCCTCTCCTGAGGTTAAACTCTAAATTGGCAGTCGCTAAGCAGCCACTTAGAGAGGAGGTTCAGGTGGGTTAAAGCAACAGCTATATACTGCGTTATATACTTTGTGTAAATGCATACTGAAAGAAGAGAAGAGACGAAAATGCGGAATACTGCTGAACTGGAACGCTGAAATGTTGCTTTCCAACAAACAGGGAATGAAAAGAGGGGTGAGGTGAAAGCAAATTGACAGGCAGATGGTGTATGATGAAAATTGAGAGATAAATTAGAAAGCAAAATGAGAAATAGGTAGGAAGGACTGAAAAGCAGGCGTAAAAGACAAAAGATTGAGGAAGGAGAATGGAGTGAGCGGAGCAGCAGGGAAGAAATGGAGAAGAAAATACGGGCATGAAAATTAGAAATCAAGAGAGAAAGACTAAGAGAGCAAAAGGGTACAAGGGCAGGGAGAAAAATTGAAAATAAAAAAATGGAAAAAAGCTTTTTTTTGACAACATATGGCAAAGAAATACATGTATGTAAAGAGCTTGTCTCTGAGGTAGCCTGTGGTCTCGTCCCTGCACTCAAGCTGAGACAGAAAATGAATACTGACAGAGAGAGAAGAACAGGGAAACGAGGGGAAAAAAACGAAAACAAATGTCAGGCTAGTATTAAGTCAGAATCTTAAGCCAACCCTCTCATCTCTCATCCCACAGAAAGGCGATCTTCTGAAAACCTAATAACCAGGATAGGAGGTCCACAATAGCCCTTTTTAATTACATTTCTCATTGCTGATTTTTCTTATGCCAAACAGCATGGTAAGGCATGTCATGGTTGCATTTAGTTTCATAAACAATGTGTGGCAACAACAGGAAGATTTACAATGTGACCGCCACCCAGGCATTGGGCACTGGTCCAACATTCTCATGGTTACCCCACATTCAGCCTGGCATCCCAAAATCCACTCTCATTTTCTCTCTGTCTCACTTGCACAAGTGCAACCTCGCACACTCACACAATAATAAGCATTAGGGACAATCTTGTATTTGACACAGAAGCCCAACATTAATACCGGAACACAAAAGATGTCGATAGCGGTTTCAATAATATCTTGTTGAAATTTATGCTACTGGCTGAAAATGGATTGATTTAATGTCGAATGAAGCCTGTTCAGTTTTTCTGTGTCTATGTGGGAGCACATATTTGCATGTGTGTGTGTGTGCTCGTTGGCCTGGCAGCAGCTCCTCAGAAAGTAGGACTGAGAGCCTGTTACAGCAGTCCCAGTGTGTGGCCTCCCTTGGCACACAAACACAAATTAGCTGAGGGACGACTGCTGTGGCAGAAAGCTTCTCTGCAGACAAAACCTCTTAATATTCTTTCCAAGTCCATTAAGGCCTCAAGAGATTGGCCGGGATTGATTGTTTGTGCTTGATATTACCCAGGCCTTCAAGGCCAGACCCTCGTCAAAAATTAGAGATGGCTTTTGGTACAGCCTAAGGAATTGAAAATCTAAATACAAACCTGTGCATGGTTATCATCTGCGCAACGAGGAACGATGGGGGAAGCCATCATCTAATTAGCAAATATTTGTTGCCGTTTCTTTTCAGCTTCAGGGGTCACTGACGATCTGACTGGTTTCCCAAGTCAATGACTTCCAATTTCTTTTTTTGGATTTTACTATGTTTTCTGGCAAGAGTTTTTGCAGTCAACTATTCAATTAAGGCAGTGACCTCTCTACACCCCCTCCTCACTCTTTCACACACAAACACACACACACACATCACACACATGCACAGACAAGAAGAAGAAAGGATTCCTTCTTGTGAAGCTCTGATGCGGGCAAGCAGGTGCAGAATAGAAAGCTCTGACATCAAATGATGCTTTATATTTTTCCTTTGAAACTGATGAGTTCTAAAGGTTTCAGATATCAATTATTAAAAAACAGTCTTTCAGTACTAAGAGGATAATATGGCTGTTTTAGAAACAGATTCTCTTATTCTCTTTTTTTTTACAACTGACACTAAAATATTGCAAGGATTCTACACAGAACTGATAATCATCATTTATGGTTATCAGTGTCAAATTGGTTACTCGGGTTTTCATTAGTTAAATGATAACTAGCTCATCATTAAGATCTTTGCTTTTCAGGATTAAACTACCCTTCTCTAACAGAGACAAAGAGTCTACAGCAATGCTAGCAGCTGTGTGAGGCTGTAATTTGGCAGAGGGGTGCTATGAGCAAACTGATAATATCAGCATGCTAACCTACTCCCAGTGATAACCTTGTTAACTGTTTAGCATGTTAGCATTATGCTAACATTTGTTAATTAGTATAAAGCACAAAAAGAAAGTACAACTGAGACTGATGTCAGTTTTGCAGGTATATACAAAATTACTGGACAAATTATGATTTTGACGATATTTACTGATGGACCATCAGAGGCTTAACAAAGTGATTACAATACATGATTCAGGGGATCAAGAATGTCTGCACTAAATTTCAATGTAATCCATCTATCAAGTGTTGAGAGCTTCTACTTTTAACCACAAAAGTCAACCTCATGGCAGCAGTTGCAGAAGTCAGACGCACCATAGATATCTGTATCATATTTTGTCCGATGCAAGCAGTCACATTTGAGATATTTTACTTGATGATTGAAAACTTTGACCTGCTGATGACCCTAGAGGAAAGGTTTGGGAACATCAGAGTCATTGGGATTCATCATCACACCATCATCACACCATTTCTAGAGCACGTGTGGATGGTAACATCTGATAATCCCAAATCATAATGTTATGCGTGAACAGCAGCTTCTTACATATCCACGTGTCTACATCATGTGATTTGCTCACATGTGACATACTGTTTCTCATATGGTAAAGTCACATTTGGAAAGCCTGGTCATTTGATTAGTTACTAAAACTACAAACAAATACCAAAATTGAGCATACAAGGAAGTGATCCAAATGTGTCAGCACAAGGTCACACTGAAATGTAGATACAGTAGGCACTATTGACAGCTGATATACACTGTCTGGGTTAGCATCATCTTTATAGCTATGTTAGAAATCAGGTCAGTTTAGGGTCACATGGGCTTTGGAAGTGCAGCTAATAGGCAACTGACACATATAGAATAGGTTAACCAGAGTACAAGAGCCTGACCAAGTTAGGACTGTGGAAAAGATGCATTAATAATAGAATGTGTGTGCTAATGCAGAAAATGACAAGTGACAATCTGACCGTTGCTTTGCACAGTTTCCTTGCAGTTTCTGTGCACATTTGCGTTTGGTCTCATGCTGAGCCGTCAACACTCCATATGTCTTCATGACATTTCATGAAACAAGAACACAGTTTTGCTGATATGGTGAGTTTATTTCCAGCACCGAGCTATTTTTTTTTCCTGTCAAGGTAAGATATTTGTATCTCTATGCTGAAACAAGACACAACGGCATAACTCTAGTAAGAGAATTAATCTTGATTCTAAAAAAGTGTAGTTTATTTATATGTAAAATCTTAAACTACTGACATTTGTTTTAAAAAAAAATCTTTTAGGATTCAATCATAGTCTTTATACTGGATAAATACATTTTTTGTACCAATATTCTGACCCAATAGAATATAGCTAACATCATGACAGAATAATAGATTCTTTACAAACCACATGACCATTACTAATCAATGACGTCCTTCCTTGTCCACAGGACAGACATGGCTCCAGATCATGTGTTCCTAATCACAAAGTAAACACAAGATCAAAGTACATGCTCCTCTAAGATATTAATCATTCCAATCTGCCCAGCATGTTGCTTTAAATCCCCTCTGTCCTGCTCTGGTTATGAATATTATCCCACAGGCTGGGCTATTAATAAGTGGACACACACACACACACACACACACACTTCCTACCAGTGAAGATATGGACCAGAACAAGGCAGCCACTGATCTCTATGGGTGAACAGCTTAAAGCAGCGTTGAATAAGTGTTGAGGGAATAAAGTCCCATCATCACCACATCAGTACACACACTCAGACACACATGTGCACCATTCATAGGGGATTCCATGTCCTGTATGGCCTGGGGCAACCACAGTCCAGCGTCTATGGCGGTGAAGGAACCTCATTGTTTCTGGTTGTTGACTGGTTTCTGGGACACTGAAACACCCTACCAAGCACACAGCAGGGATCACATGTCACATGACAAACGGAGACACAGCTTTTTAAAGATTAGAGGAGCGGGGATAAATAGGGGCAAACAAGGGGCTGTGGTGTTACAGTGAATCATATCTATGAGTCAGTCACTGTACTGTCTCACATACCATAAGAAATCTGAACATTAGGTTCAAGCTTTGATGTATAAGTGAATGGCTGATGTTCATTCCACAGCAACCGTAAGAAATCTGATGACACACTCCAACAACAGAGAAACTCATGTAATGAATTGGCATTCTATATTAGTTTCCTGCAGTGATGCTAAGTGGGATAAAAACTCTGTGGGCAGACAACAGAGGCAGACTAATCAACAGATTGGATAAAGTTTCCTTCCTTCATATCTGAGCTTGCACTAGAGTCTCCTTGTATATGTTAAAGTAAAAGTTGCAGCCCTCAAAAGAACATCCTCCTCTATTTTGCTCTGGTACTGGAGCTCAGCCTTCTGAATGTTGCTACTGAAAGCAGCCATAAAGCTCATACATTAAAAAAGGAAGTTTCCTAGAAAAGCAGTTGTGGCAGGAAATAGAAAATAAATCTGGGTGCATATATCCATTATCAGAGCACGTTATCGTCAGAGGGGAGTCTGTGGAAAGAGAGGAAACCAGGCTGAGTCTCTATGTGCATCGTACGATAGGAGAAAGCAATTTTCACCTCCTCCTTCCTCATCCCCAACACACTACTTGATTCAGTCCTCGCTAACTCTGCACAACCAGGACTAAATCATTTCATCTAAATAAGCTAGCCAAATGTTTTACACCTCTGCATATTACTGAGTGGCGATAAGGTGCTGGTTCACCATTCTGTGCAAAGCACCTCTTCCCCCCCTCCATTTTTTTTTTTTTTTTTTTGTGTCTGCTCCATGGCCTTGTTAAAGACGAGCAGGACTGTAAGCTTCTGTGCAGGCGAGGGCTGCAAAGATAGGGAAGTGCAAAAATAAGGGCTGAGAGTATTTTAAAACCCTGCCATTTCTTATACCCTTGACGATAAAACAACAGACATGCCATATTTTATGTTTGCGTTAAATATTCCCATGTGCGGTACCCCTATGACAGCTTATTCTCAGGCAGATTTATCACGACCCTTATCTGTTCAACTCACCAGACAAAGGCATGGCACACAGCTTAGACTATAGCGTTGTGATGCCTGAGGCACAAGATGAAGCATACAATCAATACAAGTCTGCAGTCTATACATTGAACAGGAGTGCGTTGACACATATCTTTCCAGCAGCCATACATCACAACTTTTAATCTAATTAGCTCCCTGAAGAGCATTATACACCCACTAATTCACTCATCTCTCATTGTACTCTCCACCAAAGAAAATCATATGCTATCCGCTTTAAGTATTGTTGCTCTTTGTTGATGTGATGAAGGGAATCTATTAATGATGCAGTACAGATTTAAGGAAATATATAATTAGGCTTAACACCAGTTAATCAGCATCCTTCATCCAGTTCACACTGGGAAATAATTTATACTTAATTCTATGATCTACCATAGTTGAAACAGAACGATCAAAACTCTCCCTGTATTAAGACCAGAGCTCTCATCTGGAACAAGACATACACAACATTGGTAACATCAAATATTCGACCAACATTTTCTGTACAGAGTTTGTTTAAATTTGAAGTTGAAGGGCACCATCCAGACTCCAATTCATCATCAATTACAAAAAAAACAATCTGGAAAGTACCTCCATATGACATAATATGTGCTTATTTTATGACTTAAGATTGTATATTTGGAAACAAGCAGTTCATGCCCGCAAAGATATTTCTAAATGTTGCTTTTATTTCCCTGTTTTTCATTACTTTGTGCTTAAATCTAATTCCTTCAAAATCCTGACAAAACCATAGTGATGCTGTTATTAGGTAACATGCTTCATGTAAACATCTATGTAGAACCAACTACCAAGTTTACCAAAGACTATGACAATATATTTATCTGCTTAAAGGTCCAATAGATAGGATTTTGGTAGTTCTCTTGGTGAAAAAAAAAATTAGATTCAAAAACAGGTTCATGTTTTCATTGGTGTATAAACTGGTGTATAATCTCCTCAAAAGAGCTGTTGTGTTTTCATTACCTTGGTATGAGGCTTTTTGATCTACAGAGGGAGAAGGTGCTCTTCCGTGGAGTCTGCAATGTTGCACTATGTTTTTACAGTAGACGAACACTGGCTCGAAAAGGGTCTTTTGCAGCTCTTTTTGGTGCATTTTCAAGGACTACTGTGGGTTATCCTGCCCTCTTGGAAGGGGAGGGTGAGAGGATGGATATTCAGTTGGTTGCAGTCTGCAATCTTGCCACTAGATGCCACTAAATCCTACATCTTGGACCATTAAGAGACTCAAAAGTAGCAATGATCCAACTCTCTATCAAAGCATCATGCAGAAGGGAAACATCAAGCAAAATGTATGTCTCTTTCTGTTGGTTTAAGTTTCTGTCTCTCTCTCTGTCTGTCTGTCTGTCTATCTGTCTTTAAAATTATTTCAGTGTAGATTTGCTGAGTACAAAACCTCTTTTTCACAAATATCCTGCTCCACACTAACAGAGATCCAAACATCTGCAGCTAGAAGCTGCTCAGTAGAACAACAGTCTTATCCACTGAGTGACCACATCAGACCAAGTGAGGGTTAAGTACCTTGCTTAAGGGCACCTCAGTGGTGGTTTCTCCTCCTCAGTCTAATTTATCCTGCATGACCAAAAACTGACCCGGCAACCTTCTGGTCAAAAGTTCACTTGTGTTACCTAAAAGGTGCAATTTGTAAAGATACAATAAGAACTTCAGTTTTAAAAAAAAATCCAAAAAAATGAGCTAACTTTATCAGACATCTATGTATTGTGTTGCAGATATACAGCATCTCCTTAAGTTAGCAAGCTAACCAGCTAGCCCAGTCTGTCTTGTAAAACCACTATAGTCCATTGGTCAACCAGTTTCAGTTGCCAGATGTATACAAGTGTTAAATTCCCTAAGCTTAACAAGCGCTCTTAGTGTTTAGTCCAATAACAGAAAAAAAAAATGAAAAGGAGAAAAACTCATGTAATGCCAAGAAATGAATATTCTGTATTTTCTTTACTAAACAGAAAAAGACAACCCTTTTGAATTAAAGTTTCTCTCTTTTGCCGAACTAAGACATGTTTACTGTCTTGTTAACTCATTGTAAAACAAACTACATTCAAATGGGACATAAACAAAATAAAACTCACCAAAACCATCTTGCTTTTCAATCACCTCTGCTTTAGTGGAAATAAATCCTCAGTTCACTGAGTAAGGTGTGAAAATATAACACCTCTAAACGCCCTTTCATCTCTCATTTCTCTGCCACTTCACCTCTTTCCTGTCCAAGTCTCCTGTGTTTTCTTGTCACCAGAGTCAAAGTCCTTATCAGAGCTGATGTAAATCACCTCCACACTGTCTCACCTGTTGTTAAAATGGCCTCTCATGAGTCCTGCCCCATTCAGGTGTCCAGCAGTGATCAGGTTGAGGAGCCCGGTTGGGGTAATCCCTGTTGCCCACGGTGACTGCCCCCGTGATCCAAGGTCGTGGTCCAACACAGTCAGCTATAGGGACACTAGCTCCATGGCCAACTGAGCTAACGATAGCTTTAGTTACAGCCAAAGATAACTGAAGCAAACAGTATTGAGTGGTAAGCTATCCAAAGTGAGATGTACTGCTTATAATTTTTTCCCTGTAATTATGGAGTTACCATCAAATTCTGGCCATATTGTACAAGCTGCCCTTTAAGGGCCCTTTCTCTTTCTTTTTGTATGTATGTGTATGTCAGTCTGCCTTTGGAAACAAAGGGGAAGTAGAAAAATAACACTAGCCTCTGGCAGTAGTGTGATCAATGCACCTTCCTTCAAAAAATATCTTATACATATATTACATGGGATGGGCTTGTCATTCTTGCAACATGACTGCATAATTCACCTCTGTCCTGAAGGATTCTGGGCTGTTAAGGGTGAAAATGAAAATAGTTTCTCTCTTTGTCTAGAGTCAAATACATATGGGGATTCAATCTAAGAAATTCACTCACCTTTCTTCATTTTTCCCCCAAAAGGGAAAAATATGAGTGACTAGATAATGGTTCAGGAAAGATTACACTAGAGGAAAATGTGACTGAGACTAGACCATGCTGTCACTAGAGGGAAATATGACAGTGTGTGCATCAGAAGCAGAAAAAAGAAAATACAAGGCTCAAATTCTTGGGCCCTCTTCAAGTGTCTGACTGATCCTGATTTTAATTCAGTGCAATGGCGTCGGGCAGATGACTAATTTAGTGAAGCTCCCAGCCAACGCACTATGTTCAAAAAGCATCTGTCAATTCAAGGAGATATGAGAATGTAGCATATGTAAGCATATTCAGTGAAGTCAGTATATTTGCTAAAAACTAAAGTCAGCTATTCAGCCTACTTTAACACTGAAGACTTCTAACCTCCTGTTGTTCTGGATATTCCTGCATTCATCTCACCTGACGTAAAAATAATCAAATCTCTTGTTCTATTTTCATATTATTGAATGAAAGGTTTGATGTGTGCTTTAACGTGATGTTTTTGTACTCTCCTTTAATTTCATTCTTTTTTCGGTCTCTTACAGGAATAGTGTGACTCTATAATGACTGCTGTAATGCTCACATTTGGCAAAAGGTATACAACATATATTTAAAGCAGTTCTAACGCAGCTGCTTTCAAGCTCATCTTTAACCTCTTGACTTCGGTCCTTAGTGAGCACTGAAAAGCTGCATATACCACTTCACAAAGACATGCTCATATCTATAAATGCTGTACCCCTTATAGGCCTACACAGACTTTTTATGACTGAAAAGAGTGTGATACTCATGAATACTTTTTCATGTGCAGCCTTCTCAGCCTTGTGAGGTGTCTCAGCTTCAATACTATTTCTAAATGTGTCAGTTGCAGATTTGATTTTACTACATATAAATTGGTTTTTTGCTTGTTTGTTTTTTTTCCATTTATTTGACACCTAGTTACACATTAGTTGTTAAGTGTGTCTGCTGGTGGGTGATGGGTGGAACTGGATTAAAAGAGTCACCACTCCCAATAATTTACAGGCAAAACACGTCACTGAGTTTTGATACTGAAAACCTGACTGTCTTTTTAATTATTGAACATTTTGAGTGCTGAAATTTGAAGTGTAATGGAGTATCTTTATCTAGCTGTATTTCTACTTTTACTCAAGCTAAGGATCTAAATACTTCCTCAACCACTGCGAGCAGCTCATACTGTATGTCTGACCACCAGTCAGCCAGTCACCTTTATTGACTTAATGGCTATGTATAATGAAACAAGGGCTGCTTTGAGGACAGTGTTTAAGGAAGTCCAAGAACAGAATTTCTCTAGTTTCTCTCCAGTTAAACCGAGTTAAAAAGGCATGTGACTTTATCCCTGTGTGGATAATTGTTGGACGGGATGTTATGCTCTGTCATGTGCACACAATTTCATAGAGGCAAAGTTCACAATGTGAAGGGTTTATTAGTCTGCTGAAAAGTCGGTATCTGCTTGCTATTTGCTAATTGTTTAATCACTGGAAATGGTTGTATGTTGCATTTTACCAATGGCATGTTAATTGAAGACATGCTTGTTTTTTCACAGAAAAAAAGAAGAAAAAGACTATTCATGCACTACATCTGAGACTTTCTCTAACATGCCTGCAAAGAGCAGAAAAAAAGCAAACAATGCAGTAAATTTACCAAATTCAAAGATAGCGAAGCATTTTCTAAGACCTGTGTTATCTCCAGTCTTCTCATCCCACAAGGATTCCACACAGTTTGGAAATCTGGTCACATGAGAGTGGGAAACACTGACAACATATTCTGAGAAAATGTTCAGAGATGCAAGACTAACACTCCCTTCTCTCCCACTGTTTGGAAAGGACAGGCAATATGATTATTCTTAAGGTCACAAGTCAGGTTTCAAATTCCAGTCAGTAAGTGCACACAGCTTTTTGAAAGTGACCGTATAGATGAGGTCAAACTTTAAAGCCTATATTTATTTATTTATTTATCCTCTTTTTCCCCCTTTGCCCTCACTCAAATGAAGAATAAGCTCCGCTTCTGGCTTTAAAATGGAGTGGACAGATTAAGCTGAGTTAGGCCTACTTTCCATATATGTGTTGGCATGGCACTTTGAAATCCACATCCCCCCTGCGTCTCTCTCTTTCTGCAAAGACCAGTAAAGAGGTGACACAGCTATATTTCTTAAACTGGAAGGTAGCCGGAGATTAACAAGTGAAAGTGTCACATAAAAAGTCAGCTCTTGCAAAAAAAGAAAATAAATAAATAAATAAAAAAGGAAAAGAAAAAAGAAACATTGCAATAGTGTTGCTTTTCCTTAATATTTTATAGATACCCACAATACATTATGAATGTATTGTTATTATAGTTCGGGTGGGGATGAAGATGATGATGGTTGTGGTGTGGGTTAGGGAAATTCCTGTAATTACAGTAAACAAAAGATTGACTTTGACATTTTATGTTGCAGGATTTTGCAGTTAATTTACTGCTCAGGCTCTGCACAAATTCACACCTCCTATAATTAAGTGCTGTTCAGTTACACCTGAGTCTTAATTGTATTAAATGTGCAAGAGTGAAGACACAGCAAAAATGTCCAGGAAAGGATTACCTCGTGGCTTAAGACACTACCACAGATTTTTAAGGGTATTTTTTTCTCTTTATACTTTTTACTCAGGGTCAGACAAACTCAAAGTCATGAGTTCACATTGTTCGCCAGCCTGTCTGAAAATTATCTCATGCTCACGTGTCCTGAAAGAGTTTTTGGTTGTTGTAAAGGTTGGTCCTGTCCACACTTGGCATTTCAGCTGTGTGTCAGTAACTGTGTGTGCCTCAATTCAGAGATTAGATTCAGTCCAAGTGAAAAATCTGTTTGTTTCTTAAGTTGGCATTATAATCAGCCAGGACACTTGTTTAAGGGCAAATGCTGATTGGAACTGGTCCACACGATAGCTTGACTGAAACATATCCCAGTTCACACACAAAATGTTTTATAACAACATCACAAAAGTAGAACGGACGAATTAAAAACAAGAAGGAAATAATCTCATTGAAACATTTATTAAGAAATTATAAAGGAGGAATAGCACTGTTCAAATAAAGCTTTTAAAACAGAATGGGAGTTGCAGTGTACTGAATAACTGGCAGAGTTTATTGCAGATGTAATTAATGTATACCCAGCAATGGGAGGGGGGGAAGAGGGGAAAGCAGGGCAAACAAATGAAATAAAAGAAAAATAAAACAAGTCCATTATTGTTTACCACAGCACATTAGGCAAGATTACCAGGAGTTCAATTAACATGAAACATCTCATATATACAAGAAAGATTTACATCGATGAGGGTTACACAGTCTTTGTGAGCTATGGGGCCCAGTGGCAAAGCAGTCAATGGCAGTCACATTTCAAGTCAAGTGTGGCTCGTTGCTTGAAGGGTTTTTTTTTTTTTCTTTTTTTTTTTGGCCAGCAATGCCATCATCACAACTAGTCAAGACATTGGCACACGCTAGTGACAGAGCAGAGGCCTGACACAACAACCCAATGACAAGGACGCGTCTCCCTCTGGGTTTGTCATGTCAGGACATACAGCACAACTTTGCCCATCTTTTTACCCCCCCCCCCCCCCCCCATACACCCATCTCTCTCTGGTGATAAAGGGAGAGAGGATGGTAACAGGAAGAAAGTGGGGCCATGTGCTGAACACAAAGCACCCTCATCTGTCACAAATGATCAGAACACAAAGGTGAACACACCCTTGGTGATTTAGCATTGCATGTAACGGCACTGACCCCAATAAAGCATGGGTGAAAGGTGTGGGCTAGAAACAGGGAAGATAAGGAGTGGGTGGAGGGGCCAAGTGAGGAGTGGAAAGGAGAGATGGGTTGTTAGGGTGGGGGCCGGGGGAGAGGGTACTCAAACAATGAAGTAGCATCATAACTTCATCTTTTAATATCACTTTTTTTTCTTGTAGACAAGCAAGTATTCAAGAAACATTTTCTTCCACCCTCTACTCTTATATTAAAGGTAAATTTGAGAGAATTCAGTTAAAGTGTCGCTATCGTAAGTGTTTTCAGCTGCAGTTTTGTTTTGTTTTGTTTTTTTTTTTCAACGTGCAGTGTTATAAAAAAAAATATGAAGCTAGAATGTCAACTTGATTGATTGCTTTAGAAAAATGGGAAATGTGTTTTGTAGATTAGTGAAAACATGGAGATGAATTAAGTAATGACAGTCCCACAAAAGCCACAGTGACTTTGGGTTTTGTGCATGCAAAACATTAAACTTCACAAAGCAAATCCCGTGAAGATTGATGATCAATCAATTTGCTCTGAAAAATTGCAGGGAGGGATGATGAAGTTGAGATGAATGGGTTGCCAGCAAGAAGGGATGGACAAACAAAAAAAAACAATACATATTCGCAAACATGTAACACCTTTTGATATATGACAATATCTGTCATTATCAAAACTGTGTCATAGAATAAAACCGTGTAATGAAAAGCAAAGGTGAGCAAGTCTCAACACATATATACAAATGACTCACAGAAATGAAAATCAACAAAATGTAAAAAAAAAAAAAAAAAAGGTCAAATGTAATTCCTGGTAATTTGCCATAATCTGTGTTTTGGCAATCCTGTCACTGGCAGTAATAGACAACAAAGAAAAACAAAACAAAAAGCTATAAATAAATAAACATATTAAAGATCAGTAGTGCTTTCTCGGTTTCTCAGCAGCAGAAAATAAAGACATATAAATTAACTCCGTAGTTCAGCCAGTGTACCAACAGGGAGCTTTGATTTATTTTGTTGTTTTGCGCAGATAAAACTGGATCCCCCTTGGGGCAAAAATCTACTCTGGTAGTACTCACACCCACTATCTTAGTGTAGTCTACAGTCCATTTCATTTCCTTTTACCAACCTAGACATAGAGGACATGACAAGCTTTATAAAGAAATACAAAGTTGTCTGCCGTGAAGGGCCCTGCAAATCCTCCACTGACGATTTAAAGCTTTGATAGAAACTTGACACACAGACTTATGAGCTTACAATCTCCTGATAGCTACATTTGTTTTGACGATCTGCTACATTTTACTCAATAAAAGAAGTGAGTGCAGGTTATTCTGGTTGCATCTACCTGTAGTTTGCTTCATCATTAAACTCATGTTGGCAACAGACCCCAAAGTAGATAACAAGAGAATCTGGTTAATGTATTCAGTTTAAGCATTTATTCATACGCACAGACATGATGGGTTTTTACAAGTCTACATCCATATTTTCAAGAAAATGTTTAATTTCACTGGAACATCTTCTGTGAAAAGTATCATGGACATGTACAGTATAAGAGATCACAAACACATTATCCCGAAGAAGTGACAGGATAGCTGAGGAGAAGGATGTATGATCACAGTCGGCAACAATCACTGGCCTCTCTCCATCTTCCTCTTTCATCCCGCCAAACTCTGTGTCAGCACAACCCAGAAGATATTGCAACAGACTTTTCCCCTCAGGTGCAACATTGTCATAGTTCATTAATCTTCTCAAACTTCTCCTGCTGCCATCAGCCCCCGTACGTACTACTAATCCCCTTATTAATGTGGCAAATGAACCTGCACGAGAAGGACGACTCCCCCAAGGCTCCATAATTACAATGGTCTGTACAAACTCCTGTTTGCATAGAATGTCCATTCATTAAATGTACTGACAACACAACAGCAGGAATTCTCTGTTAAATCCCATTCTTCCTCACAGGCCTTTCACTCATCCTGTACTTTAAACTGAATACTAGATCTGCTCTAATGTTTAATGGACAGCTCATTTCTTCTGACTGATACTGTAACTGGTCACAACAAGAAAAAAAAGGGAAATTCTAAGTGAGTCTGAGCAAGACACAAAAACTGGACAAAGCTGAAAAAAAGGGAATTATTTTGTTTAAGTAAACCTGAAATGGATTTGTTTTCTGTTGTTCTATATGTGCTGTAACTATAGTGAAGCTGCATAAAAGGGAGCTGTTATACCTTTCCCCAAGAGCTATGACAGGATTTATGCAGAAGAAAAACACTTCAGAGCAGTGTGGGATAACTGAATTGTAGGTACACACAGCCTTTCAGTGCTTGCATATTTCCTCCCATGAAAGGAAAAACACTAATAACCCACAGCAATTAAGCCTTTTTGCACATGATGTGTTCAGGCCACATGGTTGCACAACTGAATTGCCTATATAGGGACGGTAATTACGCATCTTTACATATAATGTATACAGCCATAACATAGCAAAGGGAAAGAAAATGCATCTTGTGTATCTGCAAGAACGGACACATGAATCTGCATATGCCCACCAACTCAACAGACAATAAACAGCCTTATTTTCACATTCACCATGGGATTTATGTAAGGCTAATGGTGAAGTGTGAGAACTCAAAATCTGACTTGTAATCATGGTGACTACTTTCGCACCATGCACACCCAGTAAAACCATGTTAATGTGTCCGTAACATGAGCCTTGGGATCTAATGTGCTGTACGTGGTTAACACGTAGCCGTTGGGCTCATGTTAGTGAAACACATTTATGTCTCCCAGTAAGACTACCAAAAGAAAGAAAGTAAGACTGATAGTGAAACAGCTATGATTATACTTGGTTTCTTGGATGCTTGAGTTGCCTTGTGAAACTAGGACAGTGTTTTCATGCTTTTTTCCACAGTGTTGTTTACAGTAATGTAGGTCCCTGGAGGGTAAATAATAAGTTGGGGGGGGGGGTGTATTGCTCCTATTGCTCTCAGCAAAGTTTGGAGTCTCTGTAAAACTGATTCCACTAGGCATTCGTCTGTGATGACACTGTTGTCTGATATTTCCATTTCCTATGTTCTAAATTCTCTGAGAGGAAGAAGCCACTGAAACCTCCACATTTTGCTACTTCACCTACTTGTTTATCAATTTCCTTTCAGGTTCCATATTTATTGATTGGTGCAGATGTTACAGAGGAGTGACTCTTGACAACTGAAACAAAATGGCTTTTCAATTCTTTGATAGAAGGTCAGTTTTAAAAGCTCCCCTCAGCTTTAAACCTGTCTTTCTGTTGAATGTCCTCTTTCACTTAATTGCCTTTTTCATGTCAACTTCAAGCAACAATGGGTGACTGATGATGGTTTGTTACTCAAAAGGCAACGATCTGACTGCTAAACTTAATTCTATCATATGCCTTTGGGACACAGTTTAACAGCTCAGCATCGTGCTGAAGTTATTTTCAGCGTAGTGCGTGAAACCACATTTTAAACCAGCAAACACAACTGGTAATAACTTTAAATGATATTGACTTATTTTTATTATTTGTGTAGGTATAAGAAATCTTTTAATAACGCAATTCTTATCTTTTATAAAGCGTTCCATCTCTGCGGGAAATATGATATGATAATCCAGCGATATTACCTTTTGGATATGCGCTGTACTGTTTAAAGATTGACTCAAAGGTTATTGTTTTTATTCAATAAAGCGGCAGAATTCAAAAAGGAATGGGAAATACTACTACTCATCTACTTATCAATGCTCATGAAATGGAGATGACGTTCACATTGTCAATACAAATGGCTGCACGGCGCAAAACAATCAAAATATGGATGCGGAAAAGTGGTAACATACCCTGCTTTATCCAGTAAGACAGTCAGTGCAGTCTGAATCATTTTAACCACAATCAATAGCTGCCATTTAACCTCAAACCTGAAGTGGGGTCCTTATCAGTCAGATGTTTTGGAATAATTACGACTAAGAACCAACCAGATATGCCTGAAGAGTCTTCATTACAAGTCTCAAAAGACAGATATCAGCTAACAGCAGAAAGGTAGAAAATTACTTTTTCTTCTTATATTTAGGAAATTTAGATAAGAAAGTGTACACCCTTTTGTGCAGTCAATATATTAGTGCATATTCCTCTTTTTTGACAGCGAGTTGTGTCTCTCTTTGTATCTGAGCGATATTAATTGATCAATAAATACGTGAAATCAATTTAACTATTCATTTGTGAATTGTATGATTCTATGATGAGATCAGTTTCAACTCTCAGCTTCTATAGAAATTGTATTCATGTTGTACACAAATATTGATCTGATTGTACAGAACATGTCAGAGGAAAATGTGGGAGCAAAAGTGTCTGCAACAGTACATTATTTATATTATTGATGGCACTACAGAACACACTGGCTTTGTTTGTGTGCGTCCTTGAATCATTTGTCAGAATTATTGATTCCAATAAATCTTGTATGGAATTGTGGGATGATTGAGTGAATCAATGAAGTTGTGCTTACAGTATAGTGTCATATCTCATGTGTCCTCCTCTAGGGTTGAGTCCCCACCGCCACCACCACCCATTTCATCACCTTGTCTCGTCTCTCTTCACACACATCACCAATCACACACGCACCAGTGGCACCTGGCAAATGATGCCAAACTGAATGCCTCTTTTGACTGCTGCCTCTCACACAAAAAACACATTAAATGCAACCCCAGATGCAGTGACCCGGAGGTATGCATCGACAGGAGTCGCACAGTGTCACCCCTGTAATTCCACTCTCTCTTCCGGATAGATCTTATCACTCACATCTCTAACTGCCGTTATCAATCTTCCCTGTGCAGCCTCCACATCATTAGGCAAGAGTATTTCACTAAGAACACCAACACAGGTTTCACTCCTTTCTTCTCCTCCCTTACATTTAGAAGTCCACTGCAGGTTGGCAAGGTGCCAGGCTGTGCCATGCAGCGCAACACTGCCACCTAAAGGTTCAGTACCACCACCCGTCTAGCCTGACCCACTGACAGCACTCTCACTCTGCCTCCCTTTCTCCCTATGTAGCCCCCCCACACACACACACCATCTCTGCTGCTCCCTGTATTTGTCCACGTGTGCTTCATTAGATTAGAATTGTGTGTTGTGTGGTGCTGCTTTATTAGCAGAAAAATTAATAAGGCTTTGATAAAAAGCAGCATGGATTACGTTGAAATTTGAGGCTCATTATTGGCTAATCCTTTTTGAATTGGATGTGTATCAAGTTCCAGACAAGCTTCACTCAGTTCGCTAGTGTGCCTTGAGAGGAGGCATTTAATTCAAGCTTAGATGATGTGGTAAAGCCTACAGTGACATTCACAATACCACCGCAGCAGACTAATTATGGACTGCTGTTATTGCTGCAGGTGTTGAAAAGGTCTTTTGCGAGATTACAATACACACCAAAAACAAAGAAACAAACAAAAAAACATGAATACACTCAGAGTTTTATGAGGAGGGATGTGAAAAGCCAACTAAGTTTTTGGAGAATGTGTGCAGCATTTATCTATGATGACAACAGTAATCTGAGTAGATAGGCAAGAAAAAAATGTTTCTTTCACAAAGAACACTGAGTCACAATTAATGTTGTGTCGTTACATTTTACCAGTGATCTAACCTGGGTGCCGAATAGACAAAGTAAGGCAAGGCAATCACTCACCCACTTGCATTTTGTTAAATGTGAATTAAATAGATATTAATGACAAAACATCAGTCTATAATTACGGTATGCATGTGATTGTTGGGTCCATAATCAACTCCTTTACTTAGCAGTCGTTCAAGTTACTTTTTCCTCTTTTTTTCTTTTTTTTAAGTTTGAGAAACAGTGGAACTTGCAGATGCAGTATGACTCCTGTACTCTTTTTCTGCTGCTTCACAGTAACTTAGAGTGAGTCTCTAATCTAGACTGGCACTTTAGCACTGTGGAACAGGGCAGTTATAGGCAGTACTTATAGACCAGTAAAAGTGCTCTTTTACCTGCTGTCTGGTGTGCATGGGTCCCTTCGTCTTGAACCCTCCTTGGGAACTGCACTCTGAGGCACTGAAGTGGTCGGAGCTCGTGGAGGACCTCTTGGAAAGGGTGTCACATCCCCCAACAAATGTGTTATCCAATGGGAGCTCCTGAATCACGTGATGCTTCTTCACTGAGACCGGCGTGTCGGCCTTGAGGTGAAAGGCCGATTGCGGCGAAGCAGACTTGTAGTGCCGGGCCAGGTCTGGGCTGCTGGGTTTGAAGGTTGTGGTAGGTGTGGCATTCCAATCAAAGCGTCCAATCCCTTGCTCCTCCAGTTCGGTGGGTAGGCTGATGGTTCCGTTGATTGGCTCGTGGGCAGGGTCGTCAGGTTTGTTCCCCTCAATGGTGACAAAATTGAGCAAGGAGCTTTTGGGGGATTTTCTTTTCTTGCGCTTTTTCTTCTTGTTCTGTTTGTTCTCTGTGTTGGGCGACATCCACTCAGCCCCCTGTTTTTTCCTCTGTGCAGCTTTGAACCTGGAAGCATGGCGGCAACGTAGCAGCACAGTGACAAAGATGACAATAATCACCACTAAGGCGCCAGTAACAAAGGCTATCATTATGGTTAAATAATCGCCACTTTGATATGTTTCACTGCTTTCACCGATGTTTCGGTCAATTGGGGTCTCCATGGTGCGTCGAATAAGGTCATAGATGAGTGTCGAGTTGCCTACAGTGTCATTGACATACAGAAATACCAAAACCAGAGTATGAAGAGATTTGGGATATCCCAAGTCACTGATATTGACCACTAATCTGTGTAAGCCTATGTCAGTCACTGCTGGTTTTTCCTCCAGAGTAATATTCCCTGTGACAGGGTCGATCCTGAACAGACCTTTGTTGTTCCCACTCACAATGGTGTATTTCAGTTCTGCATTCATTCCTGTATCACCATCTACTGCAAACACCTCTGCCACCACAGATCCGGGGATAGAGGAGAGAGGGACAAGCTTGAAAGACGTGTTGGAGGGAGGGTAAATGACGATGGGGGTGTTGTCGTTCACATCAATGACATTGATGGTCACCTTGGCAGCTGAGGAGCAAGGAGGCCTGCCACTGTCCACAGCCCTGACATCAAACGTGTAGGAGCTCTGTTGCTCCCTATCGAATGACACATTAGATTTTATCACCCCAGAGTAAGGATCCAGTATGAAGTTTTCATTGTCATTCAGTATGGAGAGTGAAACAGCAGCATTTTCTCCGGCATCTGAATCTGTCACAGTTATTACCCCAACGGTGCTGTATTTAGGAAGATTCTCCGACACAAAGAACTGAAAGTGGTTATGTGTGAACTTTGGGTTATTATCATTTTCATCCAGTACAGTTACGATAACTGCCGCCTGCGTTTGCAGAGGGGGTGTCCCATTATCTCTTGCTGTTACAGTGAAGAGAAACCTATCCTGATCCTCTCGGTCAAAAACCCTGGATGCCGTCAGGACCCCCGTTTTACGGTCGAGATCGAAGAACGACGCGTTTGGTCCCAGCTGATAAACAATCTCTGCATTTTTCCCACTGTCTTCATCAGTGGCACTCAGAGTAGTGAGGAAGAGGTCGCGTTTGTTATTTTCCATGACAGCCAGCTCAATAACTGGCTGAGTAAAAATTGGCGGGTTGTCATTTTCATCCTCCAGCCTCACTCTCACCAAGGCAGTCTGATTCAAGCTTGGTTTACCAGAGTCAGAAGCTACAATTTTAAAGTTGTATTCCTTGGTCCCTTCATAGTCAAGAAGCGCAGATGTCTCTAACAGATATTGGTTGTCATACACGGCTTTGAGATGGAAGGGCACATCCTTCTCGATGAAACAAATGACCTTGCCGTTGATGTCAGTGTCTTTGTCTGACACGGTGATGAGAGCTATCTTGGTATTGATGGGATCCTTCTCCGAGAGGAAAACAGTGCCATTAATGGGACTGATTATGTATCTCAGGTCTATATTAGGTGGATTGTCATTAACATCAGTCACATTTATGGTAACAGTAGCTCTGGCAGGACTAGAGCTGCCATCACTAGCTAGAACAGACAGCTTATGAATAGCAGTCTCCTCTCTGTCCAGAGGCCTCTGGACTGTAATTAGGCCAGATGTTGTATTTAATGCAAAGAGTCTTTTTGTAGCAGGAGACACCTGAGTCCCAAATACATAACGTATCTCTGCATTTGCCCCTATGTCTGCATCCGTGGCCTGAAGCTGTACAACAGACGTGCCAATAGGGGAGTTCTCCGGAATATGCACCTCTATCTGACCCTCTTTAAACACCGGCCTGTTGTCATTGACATCTGTCACTGTAACTTGGAGAATGGCAGTGCTGGATTTCTGTGGACTGCCACCATCCTCCACTTTAATTTTCATCACATACGTATCCTTCTGCTCTCTGTCCAGATTCTGCTGCACGATGAGTTGGGGCCACTTCTCCCCCTCAGGCGTTTCTACTATGTCTAAGCCGAAGGCACTCTGCCCGTTGATCAGCTCATATTTGTGGACACTGTTGGGGCCAGTGTCTGGGTCAGTGGCAGAAGGAATGGCAAAGCGGCTGTTAATGAGCGTGTTCTCGGGGATGGAGATGTTGATCACAGGGGACGGGAACATGGGGGCATTATCATTTGTGTCTTTGACAATTATTTTGATCTTAATCAGCCTGAAATAATCATTAGGCAGGACGACCACTTCAATTTCAAAGGAGCACTCGCTGTCCTCAAACGAGGGACCGGGGCACAACTTCTCCCTGTCGATTCGGTTTGATGTTGTGAATATCTCACCAGTGCTGCTCAGAACACGGACCAGTGGGTTATCTCCTGCTTTGGAGACCAGCCGGTACACCAGATTGGCACTTGCTCCAGTGGCAGCATTTGTATGGGAAATGTTTAGGTCCTTTGGTATGTTGCCAATGAGGACATTTTCTTGCAACTCCTCTCTGATGGGGTAGATTAGCTCTTGGGCTATTGAAGGATCTATCCATAAGCAGGCAACTAGGGCAGCCAACAGGTAATAATCTTTAAGATCCATGACAGTGTAAATATATTTCCAGCCTTCACAACTCAAAGGTTTCTTTCTATGCAACGTTGTCACAGCCACTGACTCCCTTGCTTGTGATAGCAGGACACTTCCACGGACAAACCTACGGATACATGACAGAGTTTGTCTTCAGTGAAATAACTTTGCCATGCACGGGAATTAAATGTATTGTACAAACACCCCCCCAGTCAGCTGTTTAGTCCACTTTTAAAAAAAAAAAGATTCCCATATCACATCTGCCTTCAGGCCTTAATCAACAATACAGAGAAGAAGAAAAAAAAAAACAACAAAACACTGCAGCAACCATTTAGGCAGCCATTCATGTCTGCCCCCCCACCAATATCCTCTACATTTTATAGTCACTAAGAATTTCTCCTAAAGCTCCTAAAACCCCCCACAGCCACAAAACTTCACGACACATAAGCTACACAGTCTTATTAATTTTTACACTTAAATTGCCTAAATTAAAGAACTGTGTGTGGGCTCCTAAACCAATGAATGAAGCACAGAAATATAAGCCCAGTCAGAATTTAAATCCTTACTGGGCAGCTGAGACCCGTTCTTATCGTATACATACCCAAATCCGTTACAGCGCAGGAGAAAAACTGGAGTGTGTCAGCTCATAGTCTTCTCATCCAGTGTGCCTGCGAGCGTATTCGGGTAAAGATATCCTTCTCAGCCAGATCTAATCTCTGGTCCAAGACAGAAAGGGGGGGGAATCGCCTCGCAGGAGTAATCAGACTCTAAAGCAGGTTTTGGGGTAAAAGCAGCTGGTCGCACAAACTGGGGTAAATTAGAGGCTGCATATGTCGCAGTTCCGTCTCCCCCATTTAACTTCAGGAATGGACAGGATCTAATTGTGCGACCTGCGGTGATTGCGGTGATCAGCGTCGCACTCCAACAGACACAACCAGGTGGTCAGTGGTTTTTGTGGTGTCTTCCATTAAAACGGGTCCCAAAATCAAATCTCATCTCCCCTACACGTCCCAAGGAAACCGGCTTTTTCCTCCCCACGGCTACCTGTTAAGGTGAAGGCGCCGACGAGATGAACGCAAGAGGAGACACTCGTGTCCCGTCATGTTTCAAGTTCACGGAGCACCATCAATAAAGAGCCGGTGTACACACAAGGTTAAGAAAAGGATCATGAGGGCATTTAGGTTACGAAAAAGAAACAAGAAATCTCAGAGTCGATCCCACTTGGAAATGCCAGCCCCAGTAAAAACGCTGTTGAGTGTGACACCGATGCGCAGCGCGTAGGCTATGTGCCGTTTATCCTTGCACTCTCACTCCCAGAGCAGAATATCTTGCACTAACTCTGTGTAAACCCATAGGAGGGGTGGTGAAGTACACCACACCGACGCCCCCCACCCACCCACCCCGCCGACCCTCGTCATTGGACACCGCCCCTCTCTTTCAGTGGCGTCGACAAGCCGAGAAGCAACAGGATTGGCCCGACGTCACGTCACTTAATGCAGAACCGGAGGGCTGTCCGCGGTGAGATGCTCCGCGAGGATGCTGCAGGCTGCAAAGACGCTTAACCAAAACCTCGAGGCTGGAGGGGGATGATGATGATGATGACGACGATGATGATGATGAAGCTGCCAGTGCTCCTGATGATAATAATGTAGAAAATGAGTGTCTGTCCTTTGGCTTTTTACACTGTGGATGATTATTTAAAGGCAGATAGCAGTCACTGTCTCCACAGGGAAGCATCAAACGCATAAGCCAACCTGTTAGGCTGTTGTCAGGTAGGCTGCACTAATTGGGGTGGACACAAAAAGCCAAAAGACAGGCACATATATATAAAAAAAAAGATGCAATGCAACGGTTTCCGATGGATATGACTTGCCAAG